>NC_083316.1:63996967-64296967 GCF_963455315.2 Globicephala melas
CCTTTTATGGTCAGCCTCGGAACTGTCATGGCACTGGTGGGTGTGTCATTTAGTGTGTTAATGCATTATAGTGGGTGTATAATGAGGCTCAAGGTCTCCTGGGAGTCAGATCTTCCACCATCTTGGGCTTAGTAGGTTCTAAGTGTTTTTTGTGGTATCCTGTTCTTCTACATGGTTGTGTCATTCCTTTAAGGGTTGTGCTCTGCCCTTTTCCTTCCTGTCTCAGTTGGACAGAGGAAACAGGCAAACTAATGGGCAAAGAGAACCTATGAGCAAAGGGCTGATGGTAACCCCCAGTGGTGAAACCCATTTCTGAGAGCAGGAGTGAGCAATGCTTCTGAAGGGGCAGCTTTTGTCCAGTTTTGACGCCATGTGCAGCTCTGTAGAGGAAACCCTGCTACTAGTCTTCCTGGGGCTTTCTAGCATCTAGTAAACTTACTAAAACTCTCCTGAAGAATCCTCCTCTTCCTCCTCCTTCTTTTTGGCCATCTTAGCCATTAAGTGTACAGTTCAGTGGTGTTAAGTATATTCGCATTGTTGTGCAATACATACTTAGAACTTTTTCATCTTGCAAAACTGAAACTCTACATCCATTGAACAACTCTGCATTTCTCCCTCCCCCCCAGCCCTTGGCAACCACCATCTTCTTTCTGTTTCTATGAGTTTGATTACTTTTTTAAAAAAAATTATTTATTTACTTTTGGCTGCGTTGGGTCTTCATTGCTGCGTGCAGGCTTTCTCTAGTTGCAGTGAGCAGGGGCTACTCTTCGTTGTGGTGAGCAGGAGCTACTCTTCGTTGTGGTGTGTGGGCTTCTCATTGTGATGGCTTGTCTTGTTGCTGAGCACGGGCCCTAAGCACACAGACTTCAGTAGTTGTGGCACGCAGACTTCAGTAGTTGTGGCATGCGGGCTCAGTAGTTGTGGCTCGCGGGCTCTAGAGCGCAGGCTCATTAGTTGTGGCACACGGGCTTAGTTGCTCCGCGACATGTGGGATCTTCCCAGACCAGGGCTTGAACCTATGTCCCCTGCATTGGCAGGCGGATTCTTAAGCACTGTGCCACCAGGCAAGTCCCAAGTTTGACTATTTTTTATGCCTCATATAAGTGAAATCACACAGTATTTGCCTTTTTGTGACTGTCTTATTTCATGTAGCATAATGTCCTCAAGGTTCATCCATGCTGTAACATGTGCCAGGATTTTCTTCTTTCTTAAGGCTGAACAATATTCCATTGTATATATACTCCATATTTTCTTTATCCATTCCTCTATTGATGGACATTTGGGTTGCTTCCATCTCTTGGCTACTGTGAATAATACTGCAGTGTACATGTGTATGCAGTTATCTCTTCAAGATCCTGCTTTCCATTCTTTTGCATATATACCCCAAAATGAGATTGCTAGATCATATGGTAATTCTATTTTTAATTTTTTGAGGAAATTTTTGTTTTTGATAGTGCCTACATCATTTACATTCCCATCAACAGTGTACAGAGTTCCAATTTCTCTGCATCCTTGCCAACACTTAATATTTTCTTTCTTTTGATAGTGGCCTCCTAACAGGAGTACAGTGAGAATGTTTCTCCTTTTTCGCAATTTCCCAGAGATTGCATTTTAATTTGGCTAATGCTTAGTAGTATAGGTATTAACTTTTTTCTTGAATAGAGGAGCAAACGAAAAATCTATTCCTTTCTGCATTATAGACTAAGTACATGTCGTAGTTCTAAAGGTCCTCAGTCAAGCTGCCCATTACCCATCTTGATTAATTCTTACACTTACATGGATTGTTCCACAGTCGTCACCAAGTTCCCTAGTTCTGGTCTTTGAAGTCCAAGCCCAAAGTGCATAGTGTTGGTCCAATACCATATCGTAACATCTGTTTGGCCTGCTGTCTCAGATAGAGGTGTGATCACTGGGAGGAATCACTAGTTTTTCCCCAGGAATGATAAGCTGGAAAAAGGTTAGACTTGGGGAGACCAAGATAAATGAGAAAGTACTAGATCAAGCTCCCAGGGAATGACACTGACAAAGGCTGCAAAGACTTGTCAGTGTAGGCAGAGGTGGGATCAGGGATCATTGTGGGCACAGCTAGCATCAGCTAGAGAGCTTGTTATGTAGCAGCTTGGATCATTTCTGACCAGGGCCCAGCAGATGGAGAGGGTCCATGAATAATGGTGTGGCAGAAATAGTAGGTTCTTTCTCACATTAGAGAAATAGCCAAAGTTGAGGACTTAATGCCTCTGTGTTTCTCCACTGGATTTTCCCCAAACAGATGATTTGCAGTTAGAATTTCAAGGGTCAGTTTATCCACGTGGTTCGCGGGGTAGAAATATGATTTTGCAGTTCCCAGGTCAAGGTTAAATACAGAGCTCCTCTCACTGTGGGAGGTGGGGACATTCCAGGGTTGTGTCCATGTGTGGCCCATGGCACTTGTTGAAGCCCATTAGAGCCAACATCATCTCCAGAGGTGTCCTCTCCTCTGCCCCATGTGTCTTAGTCACGTCTACCCACTAATATGTGCCCCTTTATCTCTCATTTTTACCATGATTTCCGCCCCCCTCCAGCAATCCTTCTATTAAACACTTTGTTTTTGGCCACCTCATTGCATCTTGATTTTTTGTGTGTGGTACGCGGGCCTCTCACTGTTGTGGCCTCTCCTGTTGCGGAGCACAGGCTCCGGACGCGCAGCCTCAGCGGCCATGGCTCACGGGCCCAGCCGTTCCGTGGCATGTGGGATCTTCCTGGACCAGGGCACGAACCCATGTCCCCTGCATCGGAAGGCGGACTCTCAACCACTGCGCCACCAGGGAAGCCCAGCATCTTGATTTTTTTTCTCTTTCTGTAGCTGTCTTCTGATTATTTTTAATGTATTTACTTCCCATCTTGTTCTTAAAAGTATTTAAGGTGGTAGTTCAAAGAGGCACATGGTACACTGGATTAAAACTAAAATAGATAAGGAAATCAGGCAATGGAGGAAAATCGTATGAGGCCATGGGTATGGTTAGTGAACAAGTGAGTACTGTGTGGTCCTCTGCAGTTCCTAAAGTCACTCTGATTTTGGTTCTGAATGTAATCAGTTATGTGATTCATATTGAAAGCTAAGAATAGATTGGTGTGCAGGCACATCTTTTCTTGCTCCTGAGACTTGAGAATAATTTATCCTGTGGATCCTCATAAAAGAGACACTGTGAATAGAAAGCTTAGAATTATACTGGGGTCTAGGGAGCTCTTTGGCATTTTTCTGAAAAGGTGAAACAAAGGAATTATAGATCTAGTTTTTCCTTTTATTTTGCATTGGTATATAGGCAATACTGATCATGAATAGTTCTAGAAAAGTCATGGATGAAACACTTTACTTCAGTGTCAGCCTGACAAGTTGTGTCTGTGTCTGTGTGTGTGTGCGCACGCGCACATGCACAGAATGTCTACAGAAGCCAAGAGTGCTGCCGTATTAACTCTGCTATCTAATCTTGAAAATTCCAGTTGGCAAAGTAAAGGGAGACAATGATCTGTCTTTAATTTGAAAGATGTTTGCGTGTGCTTTGCATAATGGTAACACTTAAGACAGCTGGCAGACTTGAATAAGAAACCCTGTGCCAAGAGTTTGTACAGTTTCTGCTTTTCACCTCAGGATGCAACTCCACAAACCTCATTGCACGAGTTCAGCTTCACCATTAGGCCCATACTGAGGTCATGGGTCTCCCTCACTACTGTCCAGCTAGACAGTTTCAGGGTACGCTCTTTGAAAAATGCTAGTAACCTTTGTCCAGTTTTATTGTCATTGCAGTTATAATGCCAGCCTTGCAATATATCCTGGCAAGAGAACTTCAAATGACATGAAGGGAAAGAAGAGAAATAGGAAATATCCCTCAAAATGAGCAAGACTGTGAACTTCGGAGGGAAAAATAATGCAGTTGGTTTCACCCCCACCCAGTCCCCAGATCTGTTCCAGGCTCACCCAACATTCATTAGTGCCCCTCTTTCTTCCTACCACGAAGTCCCCACCTTCTGCTATCCTGGGTCCTTCTAAAAAGCACAAATATCAGCCCAGCTCACATCCAGATTCCACCCAGTGGTGAGATCTCAACAAAAAACATAACCAACAGCAGGCAAGAAAGGAGAGCCATGGGGCAGCTCACTCACTGTGTTTGGGTCTCTTACCCCATCAGCGTTCTCTTGGGCCATGGCTGTGCAACCAGTCTAAGCATCGCTGCACGACCCACATCACTAGTGTCTGTTTCTGTATTCTTAGTTTGAAAATTGCCTGCCTGTGGGCTGAAAGTGCTCTCAATTTTAGCATTTGTTTTGAGCCCACATCTGCCCACTCGTTCTGCAGGCAAAGCTGCTTGGCATGGAACTTGACTGAAAGTGAACCTGGCAGAAGGAAACGCTTCTTTCCCCCCACAGTGCTGGCATGGTTTCTCCTCTCTGTAGGTGCCCGTTTGCTTACAGTGTTAGTCTGTGCTTTCCTGTTCTTTCAGTGGACTTTCGGGGCCTGTCCAGCTCTCTCGCTGGGAAGTTTTTTGGGTTCAGTGTAATTGCTGACTAAATGATTTGCTCATTTGCCTCAGAGGAATGAATGGTTGAATCAGACCAAGGACATACATTTGATATTCTGCTTGCTCTTGCAAAGCAGATGCCTTCTATTACTGCATTTTGAGGGAGTTATTTAGAAAATAATAAAACTAACAGCTAAGCACGGATTTTTATGTCTCCATCCTGCATCATTGCCAGCTTGACTGTAATTATGTCATTGGAGGAAAGATTCTAACCATTTCCCTTCCCTGGCCCCTTTGTTTTTCAAAAGAGCTGACTTGGGGCCATATTTCTAAGGGAGTAAATCACATGCAAGTGTAAAAAATGGCTTTATGTGAAGTTATTAGGGATTTTGTCAAGTTTGTTGAGTGAAATCTTGAATGGAATGGTAAAGGGAGTTGAGTTGAGAGTAGCTCTGCTGACAGGCATAAATGGAAAACTAGTGGAGGTGATACAGCTTTTGTCGGTTGATGAAAAGCCCAAGGAAAAAGAAATGGAAGAGTTGTTGGAAATTTATGACATTCTTGTAGTGCTTTTCCTGAAAAGAACACACACAAAGTTGTAATTTTACCTGGTTACTAAGCTAGCGCAAGGGGTGTGGTAATAGCTTAAATGTGACTCTGGACTGTTTCTTTTACTCATGGGATGTTAGCTGCAGTGAAGAGGCACAGATTATCTTAAAAATCTCTCAACTGTTCATTGTAAAAATTTCCACTTGCTTCCTGCTGATCCGTAGCTCTCGGACAGGGCTACCCAATAGAACCTTCTGGGAGGATGGAAATGCTGTTCAGTACTGTAGCCACTCACCACACGTGGCTACTGAGCACTTGAAGTGTGGCCAGTGCAAGTGAGGAAGTGAAATATTCGCTTAAATTGAGTTTTCATTTAAACTGACAGCCACTTTGGGCTCGGGTTACCATTTTGGACAGTACAGCCGTAGATCCTTAGGCAGGGGGGCTCCTTGAATTGTCTTAAGGGAGCAAGCTAGGCAAAGAACTAATGAAGTCCCAATTTTCATTTACCATCTGGAAAAAGTCCCTCTTTTCCCACTCCAAGAAGGGAGAAACATTCTGGAGGGCGGGGAAGCCACTGCATATCCTCTTCTTTTTATCCGTAACATCTGTTGTGTTGAACAAAAGGGGCTTGGGAGGATCAACCAGGCTCAGCAGGGTCAGCAAGACAGGTGAGGAGATGAGCCACAGTTAGACTTCGTGTCGTTAACATTCCGCCAGGAAGAGTGACTCGATTTCATGATAAAGTCCTTTAAAAATGTAGACTAACATGAAATGCTTATTATCCATAATGAACTTTTGTGTTTCCATGCATGATACTGACAAGAAGCTCTTGAATTCATGGCCTGGTTGTTAAAATTCATGATGTTTTAAAGCAGCAGTGCTGGAGTCTGCACCGGTGGACCGAGCAGGAGTGGAAAGCTCCCCCGCGGCAGATGCCACCGAACCTTCACCTTGCAGGTCACCCTCAACTCCTCGGCACCTCCGCTACCGCCAGCCCGGAGGTGAGCGCTCAGAAAGGGACTCAGAAACACTCAAGCGAGGGATGATTCTAGCTCCTGAATCTTTTGTTTGCCTTACTGTTTCACTCCCCGAATATTTTTAGTCTCAGTTATGAAAAGTAACGGGAAGCAAATGTTACTGTAGGACCAAGTAGTAGAAAATAAATGATTAGAGAGTATGTCATTAGTATAACCAATATTTATTTGACCCCATCATTGCATGACACTTTGTGTGGAGTAACCTGAATTGAGAAGCCTGTTCTTAGTTGCTAGTTGATTGAATTTCAGTGCTGGTTTCACCAAAATGTTCCCAGACTCTGATACCTTACCATGAATCCCAGTGTAGTCTGTATTAGATAGGTTCATCTGGGACACAGAATTGTCGGGGGGGACCTTATTAAGAACACTGTTTCAGCTAAAATAAAGTCCAGTTGCATGGAGCGCCAATCTTCATTATTACTAGTGGCAGAATCTGGTATCTTTTCTATAGTTATGAAAATTATAAAACATTATCCCATAATTTGTTTTAGAATATACCAAATGTTTTCTAATTGGAGGGAAGACAGAACAAAAGACAGAAATCTTTTATCTCCTCATTGCTCAAATAAATATATCCAAATTACAGTTGTTTTAGAAATGTTTTCTTCTTTTCTCCTCAAGCCAATTATTTCAAGTTGGAAGAGAAAATTATTCAATTATGAAACCAGATTCACCCTAAGTAACCCATGTAAAACGTAGACGTTTTCTGACTCTCATACTCCTGCTTTAAGTAAGGCAGTTTAGCAAAAGATAGAGTGCATGGCTCCAAAGGGTCCTTTCATTTGCAGCCTTAGCCTCGTGGTGGAAGCTGTTTTCATTGCCATCACCTCCAAGAGAAGCTAGTCTGGGTCAGACTGTTGTCAGCAGATTTGCCCTGATGGATATTAGCCCTTTGGGGCTCCTGGTCCGTCATGGGTCACCCTGACATTTGGATAGCTCTGAAAAACCAAGGGTAACAAGCTAGATTCCCTGGCTTGTTATAGGACTACTATGGAATTAGCCAAATCTCTTTACTCTTCTTAGAGGCTTGGTCAGTCCAAGCCTTGGCAACTTCTTTGACCATTGCCATGTGGGACAGACTCCCTTGAGGTCATTAAACCTGTAAGAGTTTGGGGCCAAAGTCTGTGAAAGCAAAACTTTACCAAGGCAAGATTAAATGCTGTCCACTTGGTTACTATTATTAGAGCTCTGTTTTAGTACGGTCTCTTTCATATGTTTATATTCATTTAAAATGTTTTTAAATTTATGTAAACATCATTTGGAAATCCTCATCCTGTTTGTGGATTAACTAAGTCCTTTGTTTCTTTCCTGATCTGACTAAATCCCAGCGACACAGGAAGAAAGCCAAAATCTGTGATAATACGGTGGATCCAAATGGGGACAGTATCACACATTTTCTCACTGTGTAGCTGAATTTTGCCTGTTCATCTGTCTACTTGCCACCTTGCTTCACAAATGTTTTCAGGCTACTGCTGAAGGAGAGGGTAGAGCTGTTCTTTGCTTTCATGCTTGGGTACATTAAGCAGCTCTTTGCTTCCCCTCTTATTTATTTTAAGCATGACTATATAACTTTAGGGGCAAACTAATCAAAAATCACAGAATCACAGTGAGCTATCTTCACTAAAAGGCTGAGTGAGAAAAACAGTGAGGTTGTCAGCAATATTAGCCAATGCTGTGTGTAAGCGTCTGAGTGAGAGGGGCTGCCTAAAGGTGCCGAGTGCATCCTTCGGTTTAAGAACCCATCTCTGCTTCTAAAGGTACTTTGAGAAGAAAATTCCATCAGTAAAGTGTAGAATATTTTTAAAAAATATTTTTTATATTGAGATAAAGTTCACATACCATAAGATTCACCCTTTTAAAATACACAGTTCAGTGGTTTTTATATATTCACAAGGCTGGGCAGCCATGACTACTATCTCATTCCAGAACATTTTCATCCCCTCCCCCACTAAGGGACCATGTCCTCATTAGTAGTCACTCCCCATTCCCATCTCCCCGCCAGCCCCTGGAAACCACTAATTTACTCTCTGTCTCTATGGATTTACCTAATCAGGACATTTAATGTAAATGGGATCATACAATACGTGACTCTTTATGACTGACGTTCACTTAGCGTGATGTTTTCAAGGTACATTCATGTTGTAGTATGTATTAGTACTTCACTCCTTTTTGTGGCTAGATGATATTCCCTTGTATGAGAATTTTTGATTTGGTTTATCACTTCACCAGTTGGTGGACATTTGATTGTTTTTACTTTTTGGCTGTTATGAATAATGCTGCTATGGATGTTCACGTATAAGTTTTTGAGTAGATGTATGCTTTCATTCCTCTTGGGGCTATACCTAGAATGGACTTGCTAATATAGAATCTTGTTATTTGCCTATTAATAAGGACAATGCAGGGTATTTGCATTCATCCAGTGCTGGAATGAAAATGAGAATTTTTATTACGTTATATTATCCAACTGTCTCACCATGCCATTTCCATTCTTTTGAAATAACCAGGACAGACCGCCGACAACTCCCACTGCTCTGTTTCGCCTGCTTCTGCTTTTGCAATTGCCACAGCTGCAGCAGGACATGGGAGTCCACCTGGTGAGTAGGGGCCAGCAGCTGAGTGCAGACACATGGCAATTTATGGTAAATCAGTGGTCCTTGCCTGCCAGCATCTTGATGATACACTGGGCAGCTTCTTAAGAATGCAGATTCCCAGCCCCCTAAGTCAGCGCATCTTGGCGTGATACCGTCTTTTTAAATAAGCACCTTCAGGTGAGTCTCACACAGGTGGCCTGTGCGTAACCCTTTTGAGAACTTCTGTATCAGAGAAGGATGTGTTATTTCTTTCACGTTGTTTTATGGAGTTCTTTAACCTTTTTAGCCAAATTGTCGAGGACACGTGGTTCCCTTTTAACTGAGTCCAGTGCTGAAAGCATATGCAAGGTGGGAGGGAAGGTTTGTGGAGGGGGCGGGGAGGAGGGAGGGATCTATTGCTTTAGAGGACTCAAAATTCATTTCCAGTAGCTCCATGATGCTTTCTGAGTTGCTATCAGTTAATCTTCAGGGTAAAGAAGTACTTAAAATAAAAGCACGGTATTTTAAATAGATAAAAAATTATATTCATGATCTCTGTCCTCTTCTCTCGTGTGCAAGGAGGACGTTATGTTAAAATAAATCCGTATGTGGTTTAAACAGCCTTGTTGCTGTAAGTATCTTCACCTAAACTAATTCTCTGTGTTCCGGGAGTGTATTTTTGGTGTATTTTGTTAATTAGCCATTGCTCACCTACCAGAGAAGTCCATTTCCAAAGCCTGTGAACCTATATTCAACAAGAGTAACTGGTAGGTACTGTCTGTGTGAAATCTAAGTTGAAGTAAGTACAAAGAGATATACTATAAGGAACATGAATTACCATAGTAATTCATATTTACCTATCTATCTATCTATCTATCTAGATAGATAGATATCCCATCTGAATGGAAAATCTTTGCACTTTGACTACATTCCACATCTTAAATATTTTACCACACACACTTCACTGGTTGTGGTCAGGCAAATTGGGGATGTTCTTTACCCCAAATATTCCCAGAACCTTCCCCTCAGTTCCCATCAGTATAACACAATACAGCCTGTAATGGTAATAGTATTGATGTCTTCTCAATCCAGTCGGCTTCTGTTGTTGACTACATGTTATAATAATGAACATTTCTTTGATGAGATAATAAAGGAGTCTTCCCTACACTTCCGGCAGAATTGGTTATCAACTGTGATTTGCTAAGACCTTCTTCTGTCTTTTGTTCTCACAAGCTAGTCTGTCTTTGGAAAAAGTGAAATACAGAGCTTCCTCGCAGGTCTCTTAATTTAAATGTGGTTTGTAAGGGAAAATAGTTTTTAGGTCAATTCAGGATGAGACCATTTCCCCATTTGCTGGAGGCTGGGTCGGGGAAGGTATCTTTTTTTCACCTGAGATTGAAGCAAAGTTCTAACGGAGACTGGCTTTCAGACTTGGGCTTGCCCATGCCTGATGGGCCAGAGGATAAAGTAACCACAATAGCCAGGTCTTCCTCACTATCCAAACACTGCTGCTGCTCTGCGGCCTGTTCCTGCTTCTCCCCTGCAGCCGAAAGAGCCTTAGCAAGAAAGCTCTCCTCAGCGAGCCAGCTGAGGAGGGGCAGACTGCTGACTGACGACAGCCAGCACTGCTAGGTGCAGGGTGGCCTGGACCTCCTGTTTTATCACACTACTGCTGACGTTGCCTGTGATGGGGTCTGGAGCCACATGATTCAAGTTTAGACATACATGACATAAAGGATGGCTTTGGCAGTATCTGTGGCCCCGCTGTCAAGGCAGCAAGTTGCACAGGGGTCGGTTTCGGTGGCTAATGGTGGTACGAAAGAGGGTCTGTTTTGGAGCAGGGATCAGTACGTCCCTGGGGCTCGGCTGCTTCATGGATCTAGCCCCACAGGAGAGTCCACCTGCCTACGAGAACTTAGCAGAAGGGCTCAGGTTCATAGCCACTAGGGCAGGTGGACACGGAACAGAAAGAGAGGAAGTGCTGGGAAGATGATCTGGACTCCTTGGCTGGTCAGGGAGAGGAGAGCCTGCTACTGCCTAGAGAAGCCCTAGACCCAGACAGACAGGTGTCCGAAGGAAGCTAGTGCTACCTAATGTTTAAGTCTCAAACCAGGCCTTGTATCCACTCTCTGAATCAGGAATTATGACCCGAATGCACACTGGAACGTGGAGAGCCTGCAGAGGTGAGCAGGAGGGAAGGTGGTGTAGATAAGTGAACATCTCATGCTCACATCCATTTTTCCAGGCTTCCTGTCTGCTTGTCTGGCTGCAATATGGGACCACCTGGTGGTGCCGCTCTGCTGTGTGTGTGGCTTATAGCCTGAAACAACGTGCCGCCCGGCCAAGCCATGCGGTCTGCAGAGTGGGCTTTCATGTTTCAGGCTCCTCTTCGGATTCCCTCTTGCTTTAATCCTCTCTCACCTCCCTGCCCTCAACCTCTACCTCCATCAAAATACACGGGAATCTGGCAACTCTGGGTTAGAACTGTCAGTTAGTGATTATGCTTTCAAATATTCACTGCAGGCATTTGCACGTAAGCCATTTCTCTTTAATGATTGCTTAGAAGGTAATTTTACTGCCTTAAAAGGTATTTAAATTTAGCAGAAGGATGGACAGAAAATTTTCTTTGCAAAGAGGCCAGATAAGACGTGCATGCCGTAAAGTCAGAGAAAGTTGATTTATCTGTGAAAGGTGGCCTGGTATGTACTCAGGATTGCCAGTCCTGCCCCTCGGGTCTGAGCCTACCTGATTTCCACACACACTGGAAAAGACTGGAATTTCCCCTCTGGTTTCTTTAAGGACTTAGAGCCTGTACTTTCCAAAGATGGGTGTCTCTTCCTTCCATGTCATGCTCCGTTTCCTTGTAGACCAACAGGAGTACCTCTGCTGGAGAGGAAGGAAAGCTTGATCTGTGGGCATGATTGTGACACGATTAATTCTCCTTAACTTCACATTATAAAGAGTTCACAGTTTATTTAGTGCTTGCCTTGCGATTGGCAGCCAAGTTACATTAGGCCCACTGTGGATGGATCCGGGATTTGTGGGGTCTAACACTTACACAGTCTGCCTCAAGGAAAAGAATATAAAATTACAAACCTTTAGAGCACCTCCCAGGGCTTTGGAAGAGGCCCATACACATTGAGAGGCCCCGAGGCTTAAGCTTCCTGGTAAATCTGTTTATGAGTCCAGCCCTGATCATTCTTGGAATCAGAGCAGCTTTAGGAAATTTTGATCACGGGGTGGCGGGTGGAGGTGGGAGTGGGACCAGTGATCATCAATCAGTCAAATAAGTGCTAACTCTATAAGTTTTAGCTCTATGCAAGACTGAGACAAAAAAACAGTGAGTCTTATGAGCCACCACACTGGCTGAAATGTACTTTCAAGCATCTGCTCAAATTTAGGAGCTCTGCATTAAAGTAGAATTAAAATCTGTGCCTTTCAGATGGCTGCTGATACAGGGAATCTGCAGGTGCAGTTTGGATATAGTTATGATATGAATAGAAATGCAAATCCAATAAATACACATATCAGGGCATATCATGGTGCTTACTATATACCTAAAGCTCTGGGATTAATGATAGGATTTATGAAATGATCTAAAATGAAATATGAAAGTGTGAGGTGGGTTATTTTTATGAGAGTAGAAATAACGGCAGTGGAGGTACTACAAGCAACTCTTGATTATCTGTGAAAAGATTATAGGTTTTACCATTCTATGCAAGTCAGAGTAAATTAACAAAGTAGAGGAATGACTGAATGCATTTATAGGAAAATTAATGGCACAGTTACAATTGCTTAGAGAAATAATGAGTTCTTTACTGGTGGTGACTTTGTACTTGTAAAATAGATCATTCATAATCTGTTTTTTCCTCTGTTAAACCACTCAGGCTTGTGTAGCCAATAGTAGATCTGAGCTTGGTGTGAATTGGGCTTGGACTCACTTTTTAAAATACCAATAACTGGTCCCACCCCCAGAGATTATGACTTGATTGGTCTGGGTACATCTGGGGCATCAGGATTTTTAAAGTTCCCTATGTGATACTTATGTGGAACCAAGATGGAGAATCACTAAACTAGATGGAGAAGGTGTATTTGTTCCTTCTCTGGTTGTAGCATTCCTACAACCAGTTTGAGACATATTTTTTATTGTTTTTTTTTTCCAAAATATATAAAAACCATTTTACAATAAAAATGTCTTAATACAGCTAGTTGAATTTTGGGAGACAGAATGTATCTCATTTACATTTTTTAATGAAAACATTATTATCACTATTATTAATGAAAAACAAAGAGCTTTGGCAAACCAAATGTAAGTTAACAGTGATTCCAAGTCTTACTTTAAATTCCTTATTTATTTTTAAGTGTCATGGGTACAACATTGTATTTCAACTTATGTATTCACTACTGTGTACTCACCATGGAAAGTTTAATTTCCATCCATCACTATGCAGTTGACTCCCTTTACCCATTTTACCCTCCCCCATGTCCCTTTCCCCTTGGTGACCATTAATCTTTTCTCTGTATCTATGTTCGTTTTTGTTTGGTTTGGTTGTTTATTTCATTTTATTCTTTTTGGTTGTTTATTTTATTTTATTTTTTTATATTCCTCATATGAGTGAAAACATATGGCATTTGTCTTTTTCCATCTGACTTATTCCACTTAGCATAATACCCTCAAGGTCCATCCACATTGTTGCAAATGGCAAGATTTCATCTTTCTGTTATGGCTGGGTAGTATTGCATTGTGCATATATATTACATCTTTATTCATTCATCCATTGATGAGCACTTAGGTTGTTTCCATATCTTGGCTATTGTAAATAATGCTACACTGAGTATAGGGGTGCATATGTCTTTTTGAATTAGTATCTCCATTTTCTTTGGATAAACACTCAGAAATGGAATAGCTGGATTATATGGTAATTCTGTTCTTAATTTTTTGAGGAATCTCTATACTGTCTTCCATAGTGGCTGCACCAATTTACATTCCCACCACCAGTGTATGAATGTTCCCTTTTCTCATCATCCTCACCAACACTTGTTATTTCCTGTCTTTTTGAGAATAGTCATTCTAACTGGCATGAGGTGATACATCATTGTGGTTTTGATTTGCATTTCCCTAATAATTAGTGATACTGAACATCATTTTATGTGCCTACTGGCCATCTGTATGTCTTCTTTGGAAAAATGTCTACTCAGATCCTCTGCCCATTTTTTAATCAGGGTGTTTGTTTTGTTGTTGTGGAGTTGTATGAGTTCTTTATATATTTTGGATATTAAACTCCTATTGGATATATGATTTTCAAGTATCTTCTCCCATTCGGTAGGTTGTCTTTTTGTTTTGCTGATGGTTTCCTTTGCTGTGCAGAAGTTTTTTAGCTAGATGTAGTCTCATTTGTTATCTTTGCTTTTGTTTCCCTTGTCTCAGGAGACATATCCAGAAAGATACTGCTAAGACCAATGTTAAAAAGTGTACTGCATATGTTTTTTTCTAGGAATTCTATGATTTTAGGTCTTACATTCAAGTCTTTAATCCATTTTGAGTTGATTTTTGTATATGGAGTAAAATAGTGGCCTAGTTTCATTCTTTTGCATATGACCGTCCAGTTTTCCCAATACCATTTATGGAAGAGACTATCCTTTCTCCCATTGTATGTTCTTTGCTCCTTTGTCATAAATTATAATTGTCCATCTACATGTGGGTTTATTCTGGGCTCTCAACTCTGTTTCATTAATCTGTGTCTTTTTTATGCCAATATCATGCTGTTTTGATTACTATAGCTTTGTACAGTTATACCTCATTTTATTGCACTTTGCTTTATTGTGTTTCACAAATAATGTATTTTTTACAAATAGAAGGTTTTTGGCAACCGTGTGTCGAGCGAGTCTATCAGCACCATTTTTCCAACAGCATTTGCTCACTTCATGTCTCTCTGTCACATTTTGTAAATTCTCTCAATATTTGAAACTTTTTCATTCTTATTCTACTTGTTATGGTGACCTGCATTCAGTAACCTTTGATATTACTGTTTAATTTGGGGGTGGTCCATGAACCACACCCATATAAAGATGGTGAATTTAATAGATAAATGCTGAGTGTGTTCTGGCTGCTCTACCGACCTGCCATTCCTGCCTCTCTCCCTCTTCTCAGGCCTCCCTGTTTCCCTGAGACACAACAATGTTGAAATTAGGCCAGTTAATAACCCTACTGTGGCCTCTAAGTGTTCAAGTGAAAGGAAGAGTTGCATGTTTCTCACTTTAAATCAAAAGTTAGAAATGATTAAGCTTATTAAGGAAGGCATGTCGAAAGAGTAGATGGGCTGAAAGCTAGGCCTCTTGCACCAAACAGTTAACCAAGTTGCGAATGCAAAGGAAAAGTTCTTGAAGGAAATTAAAACTACCACTACTCCAGTGAACACGTGAATGATAAAAAAGCGAAACAGCCTTATTGCTCTTATGGAGAAAGTTTTAGTGGTCTGGATAGAAGATCAAACCAGCCACAACATTCCCTTAAACCAAAGCCTAATCTAGAGCAAGACCCTAACACTCTTAAATTCTGTGAAGGTGGAGAGAGATGAGGAAGCTGTAGAAGAAAAATCTGAAATGAGCGCAGGTTGGTTCATGAGCTTGAAAGAAAGAAGTTGTCTCCATAACATAAAAGTGCAAGGTGAAGCAACGAGTGCTGATGTAGAAGTTGCAGCAAGTTATCCAGAAGATCTAGCCAGCTAAGATCATTAATGAAGGTGGATGCACTAGACAACAGATTTTCAGTGCAGATGAAACAGCCTTCTATTAGAAGATGATGCCATCTAGGATTTTCGTGGCTAGAGAGAAATCAATACCTGGCTTCAAAGCTTCAAAGGACAGGCTGACTCTCTTGTTAGGGGCCAGTGCAGCTGGTGACTTGAAGTTGAAGCCAATGCTCATTTACCATTCTGAAAATCCTAGGGCCCTTAAGAATTATGCTAAATTATGCTAAATCTGCCTGTGCTCTATAAATGGAACAACGAAGGCTGGATGACAGCACATCTATTTACACCATGGTTTACTGAATATTTTAAGCCCACTGTTGAGACCTATTGCTTAGAAAAGAAGATTCCTTTCAAAATAGTGCTGCTCATTGACAGTGCACCTGGTCACTCAAGAGCTCTGGTGGAGATGTACAACGAGATTGTTATTTTCATGCCTGCGAAATACAGCATCCATTCCGCAGCCCGTAGAGCAAGGAGTAATTTTAACTTTCAAGTCCTGTTATGTAAGAATTATATTTCATAAGACTATAGTTGCCATAGATAGAGATTCCTCTGATGGATCTGAGAAGGGTAAGTTGAAAACTTTCTGGAAAGGATTCATCATTCTAGATGTCATTAAGAACATTTGTGATTCGTGGAAAAAGCTCAAAATATCAACATTAACAGGAGTTTGGAAGAAGTTTATTCCAACCCTCATGGATGACTTTGAGGGGTTCAAGACTTCAGTGGAGTAAGTCATTGCAGATGTGGTGGAAATAGCAAGAGAACTAGAATTAGAAGTGGAGGCTGAAGATGTGACTGACTTACTGTGATCTCATGATAAAACTTCAACAGGTGAGGAGCTGCTTCTTATGGATGAGCAAAGAAAGTGTTTTCTTGAGATGGGATCTACACCTTTTTTTTTTTTTTTTTTTTTTTTTTTTTTTTTTTTTTTTGCGGTACGCAGGCCTCTCACTGTTGTGGTCACTCCCATTGCGGAGCACAGGCTCCGGACGCGCAGGCTCAGCGGCCATGGCTCACGGGCCCAGCCGCTCCGTGGCATGTGGGATCCTCCCGGACTGGGGCACGAACCCGTGTCCCCTGCATCGGCAGGCGGACCCCCAACCACTTTACCACCAGGGAAGCCCGGATCTACACCTTTTGAAGATGCCGTGAAGATTGTTGAAATGACAACAAACGATTTAGAATATTACATACATTTAGTTGATGAAGCAGCAGCAGGGTTTGAGAGGATTGACTCCAGTTTTGAAAGAAGTTTTCTGCTGTGGGTAAAATGCTCTCAAACAGCATTGTATGCTACAGAGAAATTGTTGGCGAAAGGAAGAGTCAATGGATGTGGCAGATTTCTTGGTTGTCGTATTTTTTAAAATGGCCACAGCCATCCCAGCCTCCAGCAACCACCAGCCTGGTCAGTCAACAGCCATCAACATTGAGGCAAGACCCTCTACCAGCAAAAAGATTACGACTTGCTGAAGGCTCGGGTGACAGTTAGCACTTTTTAGCAATAAAGTGTTTTAAATTAAGGTATATACATTATTTTTTCAGAACTAATGCTATTGCACACTTAAAAGACACATAAACATAACTTTTATATGCACTGAGAAACCAAAACAAATGGTGTGACTTATTTTATTGCAATATCTGCCGTTTTGCCATGGTCTGGAACAAAAGCTGCAATATCTCCAAGGATGCCTGTTGTATAATTTGAAATCAGGGATGTGATACCTTCAGCTTTGTTTTTTTTCTCAGGATTGCTTTGGTTGTTTGGGGTCTTTTATGGTTCTGTATAAATTTGAGGATTTTTTTGGTCCTATTTTGTGAAAAATATTGTTGGGATTTTGATAGGGATCGCATTGAATCTGTAGATTGCTTTAGGTAATATGGACATTTTAACAATGTTAAACCATAAGACGTTGTTGAAAGAAATTGAAGGCACAAAGAAATGGAAAGATATTCTGTGCTAAATGATTCCAGTCTAATTTTTAGACACACATACACACACACACGGACTGAAATTAAAATTTTGGAACTGAGAAGTTACATCGTTTTTATAAAGTTTTTATTTTTATTGAAGTATAGTTGATCACAATGTTGCGTTAGTTTCTGGTGTACAGCAAAGTGAATATATATATTCAATATATATATTCTTTTTTCATACTCTTTTTCATTATAGGTTATTACAAGATATTGAATATAGTTCTCTGTGCTATACAGTAGGACCTTGTTGTTTATCTGTTTTATATACAGTAGTTTGTATCTGCTCATCCCAAACTCCTAATGTATCCCTCTTAACTAGTGTGAGCCTGCAAAGCAGCTAGGGATGCTCATGTCAGGGGGTCATTGCACTGTCTTCCTGGGAGGATGCCCACAGCAAGCCAGATCACATGGAGCACTTCCTCTGCCCATCATGTGTTTTTGATAAGCCTTTCAAGCAAACCCAAATCCTTGTTCCAGCTGGCCTGAGCACCCTCTTTCCTGACCATGTTGCATTGCCAAGTTCTCCTTCTTTGTGCTGCCCTTTCCTGAGCTCCACGCAGACCATTCTCCTGTATTACCGTATCTCCTCAGCAAAGGTACAATGCACTTGATTGTGCCTTTTCACTTCTCTGATCCGCTCACATTGCTTAACTGCTACTTGACTGCAGTACAGTTTCATCCATTTCAGGGCCAGGCAGGTGACCGAAAGGGGGACTGGATGGCTGATACCATGTGAAAAAGGGGCAGCCACTGCTCAGCTCCCCCTGGTTTTTGCCATGACAGAATACAGACTAGGGCCGTCAGATCTGTTTTCTTTCTTTCTTTTCTTTATTAAAGAAAAACCAGAAATCTGGATATTTATGTAAAATCTCCTATTTTTACACGTTGGAAGTGAATCCATACTCTTTAAAAAATACTGTCCAGCCCAGCAGAATACTTCTGTGGACCACAATTGGCTGTGAGCCACCAGTATGTGACCTCAGATTTACTGTAATCATTTACAGCTGGAGTTGTAGGTTGATCCAGATAAGAGTTTCTGAGACCATACCTCAATGCTAGCAATGGACTCCTGAATCTCCTCAGTCTTCCCTCCCCAAAACTATTTCCTATTCCTTTGGCCAGGCTATTTTATAGGAAGCCCATCTCTTCTTGTCCACTGTGGCTTGACCACTTTGGCTTTCACAGGGTAATCTTATCTCTAAGATCTGGAGGATGCCTCATTGTCACCCCTTCACCATGGAAGGGATTTTGGGGACTGTCTTTCTTACTTTACAGATTTTGAAACAAGTGTGAGACCCAGAATGCTGGAGGGCCTGGCCCAGGTTCTCAGAGTGCCTGAGAATGAGGCTCAGATCTGTCCACTACCAAACTGCTTCTTTCTTTGCCCTGATATTGCCTCTAATCCCACATTTATTTCAAAAAGAACAAGATCTTGGGAAACTTGCGTTACGTATTTTGTTGCTAACTCTTGATCCTGTCTTCATCTGCAGCATACCCACTACTTTCCATCTTCTTTCCACCTGGCATTCACCTGACAGATACAGCAGCACGGTAACTCCAGAGAGATGAACCCGAGTGAAATTAGTCATCTGTGGGTAGATTCTTACTTAGCTAGCAGCACTGAGGGGTCTGTGATTTCTTTCACAGGATCGCAGAAACTAGGGTCTTAGTACAATGATATAACCTGGTCAGAGGAAGCGTTTATCTCTGTATTGAGAATTGGATTAAATTTGCAGTAATATATTGAGTACCATGAATTACATTAATGTCATATATGTACCCTGCTGTCTTTTTTTTTTTCTGGATTTGTGAGAGCAATCAGCTCTGTTTAAATAGTTTAGCTATTTAGTGAGTAAACTTGTAAGAAAGGCACAGAATATAGGCTTTTTGCCAGTGTTGTTTATCTAACTGGCATTTGTAGCCTGTGGCTTCACAAGTGCTAGGAAGACCTGAAGACACAACTTAATAACATGTAATTAGCCTGTTTTATCTTGTGACTACATCATAATTGTGGGTAGTTTTTGCAGAGGGCCTCTCAGAGTTGCACCCACATCTTGCAGACCCCCGTCCTATGCTTCCCTGTTGGGCATTTGTGTATGCAATTATAAACTTATTATCAACATGACAAAAGCAACAACAATAAAGTTACATAATTCTATAGGGTGTACTATATACCAAGCACCATTCTAAACTTTACATATGTTAACTAATATGTGAAGTAGTTACTATTATTTGTATAATGAGTATAATGTACTCATTATACTAATAATAGTATTATTATATATTTAATATATAATAATACTATTATATATAATTAATAGTATTATTCGTATAATGAGTATATTAGTAAATGAGTATAATAATAATATTATTATTATACTTATTTTCCAGTTGAGGAAATTAAGATACAGAGAGTTAAGTAAGTCACCTAAGGTCACGTAGGTAGTAGGTGGCAGATTTGAATCATATCATCTGGCTAATGAAAAGAGAACTGACAAGATCTATTACCAATCCCAACCTCTGCCTTACATAGATAAGAGAGAGATGGAACTTCATTCTCTGGGTTTCTACAGTGCTGCCATTTCGTTTGGAAAAGGACATGAACGTTTCTGGTGGGTGGTCTGGTGGTTTTAAAAATGTGTCCACAAATTCTTTCATACTCCATCCTTCAGGAGGTGAAGCTTAATTTCTCTTTATTTTTGTGTGGGCAGAACTTAGTAATTTGCTTCTAACAAATAAAATTAAGCAGAAGTGGTCATGTGTGACTTTGGTCCTAGGTCATCAGAAGGCATAGTGTCCTCTGTCTTGGTCAGTCTCTCTCTTGGATCACTTGTTCTGGGGGAAACAAGCTTCCATATCATGAGGAGAGGCCCAATGAGACCAGCTAGAAACTAGAAAGTGGGCCTCCTGCCAAGAGCCTCATGCATGAGCTTAGAAGTGAACCCTCCAGCCCCACTTGAGCCTTTGGATGTCTGCAGCCTTGGTGGACATCTGGCTTGCAACCTTGTGAGACACCCTGAGCCAGAGCCACCCAGCTGAACCACTTCCAAAATCTCATCCTGAAGAAACTGTGCAATAATAAATGTTTGTTATTTTCAGCCCGTAAATTTCAGGGTGATCTGTTGTGCAGTGATAGATAGCTACTACAGGTGGTATCATGGTTGCCAGTAAACCTTGGCGAAATTATTCAAAATCAAACTGCGCTTAGGGAGCATATTTTCATATTGGAAAGAGAAACATGTCTGGGCTGTTCCTATAGGACAGAACACGCTGAGCTTATTCCCCCCAAACTTTTTGAAATGGAAAGAATATATCTAAAATTAACATGTAGCTTAAATCTACCTTATTCTTCTCCCTTCACCTGTAGTGCTCTGAATTGAATAGACTTATTTTCCTACTGTTTGAGAGCTGAGAGCAGTTTGATTTGAACACAACTGTTGCTTAGCAATAAGAAGGAACTTAATGGCTCTACTCTCTTCTGCAAACTGAGAGGAGCCTCCCTGTGTAGCTATTGTCTGTCTGTAATGCTGAATTTAAAATTGTAATTATCATTTTAAGATGAAATTGAAGCTGGCCTATGTGACACATTACACTCACCCTAGCATCTCAGCTACCCAGCAGGTTGGAGTGTCCCAGTTTGAGGCCCCTTTGCAGAGAAGCTGGTCTCCTGGAGCTATGGGGCATTTAGAAGACTAAGACAGAGCTCTAAAGAAGCTAGTGAATTCCCAATTGGTAGATGGTTTGTATTCTCTAAACACTGACTTTGTGATTCTGGGACTGCAACTTGGCTCTTGAGATGCTGTGACTAGAAACTGAGCCAATGATATTAGGGAAGGGCTTTGGTGGCATGGGGATTCCAAAGACATTTTGGGGAGTAGGAGGGGGTGGGAAGTCTAGCTGCCACTGACCTTACTACCCAGCTCTGTTGGAAAGGCTCCTAGAAATGTCAGCTGCTTTGGATTTTTTTTTTTTTTTGCTTTGGATTTTTTAAACAAAAGGTCTAAATCCGATTGTTCATCAGAGAGATTGGTCTCGAGATTCAGAAATCTCTGCCTGAATTAAAAGCATTATTCTTTCCCACTCTTTGGATTAAATGATGAACAAGTTTATTTGATTTTGCTTAATCTTCAATTAGTTATATATGTCTTTCCGTGTACGTGTACACGCTATGCCATACCAGGTGTTGTGGGAAGATAAAAATAAAATACAAGGCATTGCCTCTACTCTCTAAGAACTGACAATCTCATTGAGGAGATTAGATGAACAGGCATAAAGTAAATTTCAAATGATCAAGATGTAAACTCTAGCATACTGATAATAATCAGTATAATTATTAGTTATTAAATTCTGGACTTGAAAACCCAGAGAAAATGTCACATTAGCAAAATAATAAGCCTTCAGTACATGACCCTGAAAGAAAAAGTTAATATAGTTTCAAAGTATTTCAT
Organism: Globicephala melas; assembly: GCF_963455315.2. NCBI lineage: Eukaryota > Metazoa > Chordata > Mammalia > Artiodactyla > Delphinidae > Globicephala > Globicephala melas. The sequence goes on from NC_083316.1 coordinate 64,018,800, forward strand.
GCATTCACTCTTCCAATTAGTCAGTTTTCTGAACGTAGGTTTTTGGAGCTTTTTTTGTTTTTGACTTTGGGACAGTGTTTTCCTCTGGATCTGCACATTATTCCTATGGTCACACACTTCCTGGTGTGTGTTATAGTCTTAGCAGTTTGGCTGGTTTTACATTAAGTGGAGGCAGTGTCTGTCGTACTGGAGTAAATTAACATTACCAAGATTTCAACACATGCATCAGAAGGAGAAGTGATGAAAGTCTTAGACAAAGTATATTTCAGTGTCTTACAAAATCAGAAGCTATAAACCTACAGAAAACACGAAATAGACTTGTTGAACTAGAGATAAATAATAGTATCCTGATAAGTTTTTGCGTGCATGTCTGTTTTTTTTTTTTTTTAATAAGTGTAACAAATAGTCATGGAGGGGCAAAGAGCTCCTTTTTTAGATATTACAGCAAGTCCCCTACAGAGGAACCTTCAAGTTGCGAACTTTCAAAGATGCAAATGTGCATTTGCATGTCCAGTCACGTAGTTCACGTGTCTGGTGTACATTGTCATGTGCATGCATCCTCTGTAAGTGGTTGTGCTTTTGTGTACTTTACTGTACAGTACTGTATAGAGTACAGTAGTACAGTGTCTTTATTTCAAGCCCAGGATGTCCGTAAGCAAGTGTAAAAGCAGCGGTGATGTAGCTGGTACTGCTAAGAAAAGCTAAGTGCCAAGAAAGGACAAAGAGAGACAAGAGGAAGTAGTAACTGAAGAACCGAAGAGATTCATGATCTAGGAAATGGCAAGGGGATTTTCTTTATTTGAGGAGGTACTGTTAGTTTTTGAGGCACAGGACCTGAATGTAGAATGTATATAAACCTACAGCTGCCATTCAGAATGCAATCCAGTCATCTGTGATGAGAAAAAAAGAGCTACTACCCAGACATCACTGGATCGTTTTTTCAAGAGGGTAGATAGAATTGAATCCAGCAAGGAACCAGAACCTGTGCCACCAACCTCAGGAGTGACTGAAATTGCAGCCTGGCCTCTGTCTCCTATCGCTGACCATCGTTCAGCTCTGCCATCTCCCACCTCCTCTCTCCCTCCTCCAGTCAGTAACTCTTCCTGCCTGTTCACTCAATGCCAGCCCCTGTATGCCAGCTGCTGTCCTGTACTACTGGACTCTTCAAGGTACTGTACTGTAAGATTAAAAATGTTGTCTTTATTTTTTGCTTGTTTTTTATGTATTATTTGTGTGAAAAGTATTATAAACCTATTACAGCACAGTACTATCTAGCCGATTGTGTTAGTTGGGTACGTCGGCTAACTTTGTTGGACTTACAAACAAATTGGACTTACGAATGCACTCTCGGAATGGAATTCGTTCGTATGTAGGGGACTTACTGTATTGGATCACCAGCTGTAAAGACTGTGAGGCTCGATGTTTAGTCATGTGTCGCATTCGAATGGCAACAATGCAGATGTTACCTGCCTATAGCCCTCCTCCACTTTATAGACATTTATTTGGGCTTGTTTCTAATTTTCAAGATCCTGTACACCATTGAGAATTAATTCAAAACAGAGCATCTTAATCAGGATAAAGCTTCATCTGGCAAATACGCTACCAGAGTCAGTTCTCTTGATCCCTGTGGGTTGTGTGGAAAACAAGCCACAGTCCCCTTTAGCGGCAGGCACGGAAGCTAACAGTCTTAGCAAAGGCTAGAGTTTCCTGCCTCCACCGGGCTTACCTCGCTCACTGCAGTGTTAAAGATTTGTAAGTTATGTTCTCATTCCTTTTTTTCTATTCCAGCAGTATGGGTTTATGAAGACCTAATCCTACACCTCACGTTTGTATACTGCCTCACAATTTCAAAGCCCTTTTATAAGTAACAGCATGTGTGTCCATCACAACCAGGCTGGGAAGTGGAGAGGCAGAGATTACCTTCCTCTTCTAATATATAAAGAAACAGGCTCAGCGAGGTGAAGTGACTTACGGGCGGTTAGAAATTGCAGGCATAGGCCCTGAGTCCAAGTCTCTGGACTCCTGGTCCAGTGCTCATTCTATTAAACCAGGTCACTTTTGTAAAGTGGTATTTCAGAGCCATACCCCTGAAATGTCAAGGGACAGTTGAACAGTTAGTTGGTATCCAGTTAATTAATTCTTTAATGAGTTTAATTATTAACCATCTTCAAATATGAATCTCAGTTTCCTTCCCTCTCAGATTCAGGCACTTCCTATACATAAGGAAGTCCTGGTTTCCTTTGTGTGTTTCATAGTTTGTATTTAATTCCCCAGCAGGGTTCAGGGACTACCGCCAAAGCATCCTTGAGGTTGGTTCTTGGATACTGATTGACGCACAGAAAGACATTTTTTAGGGATTTGAACATATTTGTTTGTTCTCCTAAACATTTCTTCAGATAAATATCATGGCAAATAGAAGAAAACCCTGAACTCACCAACCAGATTTTACTTATTTACTTTATCATTTTAAAATCCACCCACCATGCCCACGCATTTCCTTGAAATACATTCTGCCATTCAACTACCTTTGATGGTGACTTAGAGATAGAAGCCTTTTATTTTCAAGGATCAGCTGTCCTGTCAACTTAAAATTTTTAAACAGCCTTACTGAGATATATTTTATATACCATACAACTCAGCCATTTAAAGCATACAGTTTGATGGCTTTTAGTATTGCCCTGCCATCTTTAGTGGAATTCCAATCTGGGTTTTGAGAATACTCAGGCCGTTTCCTGTGGAAAACAATTCAGTTGGGATCTGTGGTGCACTCAGAGTGTCTGGTCTCACTTGGAGCTGTCAGGTGGGTGGAGGATGCAGTTAAGAAGCCCTCTTGCCCTCTTGGTGGGAGTTAACAGGCCTGAGGATTCGAGCTTCTGTTTTTATCATGCTGAGGGAGGGAAGAAAGGCTGAGTGTCCCCTCCCGAGAACAGTGCTTACTGGAGAAGTGGCCTCTGATCGCTGGTGTCTGGTGATCTGGCTGTGGGAAAAGAAGTTATTCAGGGAACAGGGGCCATGCGGGCCTTAGAGAGAATGGGGTATCGGTGAGAGCAGTTATGACTGATTCTCCAAGGAGTCAGGATTGAAAGTGGTTAAGAGAGTGGATTTGGGTGTCAAATAAACCTGTATCTGCGTTCTGCCACTTGTCTAAGCTGTGTGATCTAGGGCAGACGCTCTAAGTCTGATTTTTCTCATCTTTGAGAAGAGTGAGAGCAATGATTGTACCTCCCTCATAGAGTTGTCATGAGGATTAGAGGAGATGATCTATGTGCCGTTCTTAGCATTTGGAACCAGCTAAGCACTCAATGAATATTTTCCGCTGTTATTATTGACTGTTTCCTCCACAAGATTCATAAGCTTTTGAGAACAGGGACTGTTGTGTTTACCATTAGATCTCCAGCCCCTGTCATCATAACAAGCTGGAGCTGAATTCAAATGAATGCATTCTCCTGTCATCCATTTATTCTCTTTGTCTCTTCTGGTCTCACGTATGTGCACGCATGTGTGAGCATGCATACATACACATGCACACATACATGTATACCATGCCCCCTACTGACTACTTTTATAGGGACAAGAATTAGTAAAATAACTGCAAAAGTGTATTAATTGTGTGTCATCCCATAGTCATCTGATGAAAGGAGTGTAGTTTCTGGGCACAATCAAGAGATTTAGAAATAACTTTGTTACATGAATCTATGCTATATGATGGTATCCACTACAGCTGACTCTTATGTATTATGACAGGTAACTGGGGAAAGAAGAGATGAGCAGCTCACCAGTATGTTTTTATAGTAGTAATAGTAGGAGATGCTTTAGGATTTGCACTGGACTGTTCCAGAAGGGGGAGGAGTCTGAGAAATGTCAGTGTAGACATTTTTGATGGACTATATATAGTACCTGGTGAAAAAGAGAAGCCATGCAGATGGTTAAATTGCACGTCTAAGGCCTGAAAGACTGAGTTAACAGTACAATGATCTCAGTTCACAATTAGTTAAGTGTTAGGTGTCAGTAAGAAATCTTAAGTGGGGAGAACCAAAGAGAAGGGACTAATGCACTTCCCAGATGAGCTTGTCCAGCCCCTCTCACCCCTAGAGAGATGTCCCCTGAGCTTATTTATTTATGCCTCATGTCATTTAGCAAAGGGCTTGAGGCAAATCCCCGGCTGCACTGCGAGTTAGAAGGCATTTGCCTGGGCTCCATTCTGGGTGGAGTCCAAGGGAAATTGAGTTTCGGTCCATAGGGAACTGGTATCTTAATAATGAAAGTTACACTTGCAACCTTCTAGCCTGAAAGTGTCACACATCCCAGCAAACGAATCTTGCGCAAAATGTTGCCATTATCAAAGGCGAGGTCATCTGACATGGTGTTTGCTTTCATGCACTAGCTGTACTTTTCAGTGGCTTGAGGGGCTGGTGCCCTGATTGCCTGTTGTGTTACCCGCAAGTTCCGGGTTAAGTCACTTACTAGCTCTTTTGGGCATCAGTTTCCTCATCACTAAAAAAGGAATAATCGCGTCTAATTTGCTGGAACTTTGAGAATTAACTTACTTTTTTCCAGCACAGTGATAATCAGAAGGAAAGGGGCTACATGAAGACAGATTTGTAGTGTAGGTTGCAGGATGACAAATGAATTAACCCCCATTTCCTGGTGCTTCATGCTTATTGACACAATCCTACCGTTTGGTTGTCCTGTGCCAGAAAGAGATGGTTCTGTCGGATAGAGAGAATTCTGAGATTGGAAAGGCAGGAAGTCTGGGCTCAAGGAGAATATCTCCAATATGACTGAATAGCTTTATTTCACCTACTGTGGTAAGTTCTGGTATTTTCTTAGGTAAGGGTTCCTTGAGACTTCCCCTGACACTGCCGCAGCCATGCTAGTCTATCACAGGTCCAGCTGCTGTATCTGAGTTCTGCCACTTGTGGGAACTGCCATTCCCGTGGATGATTTTCATAGGTACTGTCTGGGACCATATCCGGGGCTGGACTTGGCCATACTGGTGCTATGATCATGTATACGCTCCAGAATAGTTTCCATTGTCATTCAGTTCGGTTTATGATTATTTTCAGTCCTGGTTAATTTTTATGCATAATGATTATAATACTTTATTCATTTATGTTGAAGTACTGGAAACACTGGATTTTTCTGTAGTTAGAAGGATCCTGAGATGCAATACTAAATCTATGGAATGAAGAGGTATTTTTGTTCGAATTCAAATAAAGATTATAAGTACTAAACTCAGCCTTTGGACAATTATTGCTAATAATTTGAAGCTGTTGCTAAAATCCTCAATACTCTTTTTGTCAATGTATGAAATGGTTTAACATACCTGAAAAAGAAAAGGATATCCAAATTCAGGTTATCCATTTTCTGTTCAGGTATAGGTGGGTAGGTTTTTTGGTGGTGTATGACTCCCTTCCTAGTACAAAGCTATCAGATTCAGAAATAGGGTGACTTTATACTACAGATGAAGAAATTGAATTATTAACGCAAAATCTTCCCCAAAAGAAAATCCCAGACCTAGATGGGTTCACAGGTGATTTCTACCAAACATTTAAAGAGTAAATAATGTCAGTGCTTCACAAAATCTTCCAGGAAATGGAGGAGGAAACACTTTCTAACTCATTTTATGAGGCCGTATTACCATGATACCAAAACCAGACAAAGACATAAGAAGAAAAGAAAACTACAGGGAAGTAGTGTTTATGAACATAAAATACAAAAATTCTCAATGAAATATTAGCAAACCAAATCTAGCAACTTATGAAATGTATTAAACACCATGAACAAATATATTTTATCTCAGGAATGCGAAATTGGTTTAACATCAGAAAATCAATTAATATAATACATCATATAACTATAATAAAGGATAAAAATCATATGATTATCTTTACAGGAACAGAGAAAACATTTCATATGATCCAACCAAGAAGGTAGGACTAGAAGGGCAATTCCTTAGTCTGATAAAAGGCATCTATGGAAAATGGACAGCTCACATCTTACTTCATAGTGAAAGACTGAATGCTTTCCTCCTAATATCAAGAACAATATGAAGGATATCTGGCCACTTCTATTCAACATTGTACTGGAGCATTTTTCCAGAGGGGGAAAAATATAATATAAAGGCATCCTGACTGGAAGAAAGGGAGGAGGTAAAACTGTCATTATTCACAGATGACATGATCCTATATGTTGAAAACCATAGGGGATCCTCAAAGAAAACCTACCAGAACTGATAAACAAGTTCAGTAAGGTTGCAGAATATAAGATCAATATATAAAAGTCAATTGTATGTTATATACTAACAATGAACTGAAATGAAATTAAGAAAACAATTCTATTCACAAAGCATCAAAAAGAATTTAAATACTTAGGAATAAATTTAACAAAAGAAGTGAAAGGTTTGTATCCTATAACGTACAGAACTTGCTGAGAGAAATTAATGGAGAGATGTACCAAGCCCATTGATTAGAAGATTCAGTTTTCCCAAAACTAATCTGTATATTCAACACAGTTCCTATCAAAATACCAATGGGTTTGTTTCCAGAAATTGACAAGCGGGTCCTAAAAAAACACGTAGCTTTAAATGTGTATTTATTTTTGCTTTCATTTTTGTTTTGTTCTGGTAGAGTACTAACATTTTTATGGAAATGCAAAGGACTCAGAATAGCCAAGACAAATTTTGAAAAATAAGAACTAAGTTGGAGGACTTCTACTTCCTGATTTCAAAACTTAAGACTACAGTTTGCAAGATAATAGGGTACTGGCATAAGGATAGTCATATATTTCAGTGAAACAGAAGTAGGAGTCTGGAAATACATCCTTAAATTTATGGTCCATTGATTTTTTTTTTATGAAGGTACCAAAGCAATTCAAGAGGGGAAAGGATAGTCTTTTTCAACAAATGGTGCTGGAGCAATGGCTGGCTGCAAGCAAAGAGATTAACTTAATCCTAAATGTCAGGGCCAGAATTATGAACTTCAATAAGAAACATAGGAGAAAGTCTTAGTGCATGGGTTGGGCAAAGAATTTTTAGATACAACATCAAAATCAAGATCCATAAATGAAAAAAAAATTGATAAATTGGACTTCATCAAAATTGAAAACTTTGGGGCTTCAGAGGACACCATGAAGAAGGTGAAAAAGATAACCTGTAGAGGAGTGGGAGGAAATATTTGCAAATCATATATTTGTTAAAGGACTTCTATCCAGAATATATGAAGAACTCAATAATAAGAAGACAAACTACTGAAGTAAAAGTGGCTAGAATATTTGAATAGATATCTCACCAAAGAAAATAAAGCAATGGCTAAAAAGCACATGAAAAGATGCTCATTAGTCATCAGGGAAAATACAAATTAAAGTCACAATGAGATACTACGTCATACCCATTAGAACAGCTATAATAAAATTGACCACAAAAATAACAAGCGGCAGTGAGAATGTGGAGAAACGGGAACCCTCCTACATTGCTCTTGGGAAACTAGAAAAGAACAGCTACTTTGGAAAACAGTTTGGCAGTTTCTTAAAATGTTTAACATAAGCTTGCCATAGGATCCAGCAGTTTCACTCCTGGGTACTAGGCATCTACGCAAGAGAAATTAAGCCATTATGTTCACACAAAGACTTGAACGTGAATGTGTATAGCAGCATTATTCATAATAGCCCCAAATTAGAAACAGACCAAATGCCATCAACAAGTGAATGGGTAAACAAATGTGATATATGCATACAATAGAATGTTATTCCACAAGAAAAAGTAATGACTGACTGATACATGTTACAACATGGATGGACCTCGAAAATACCACGTTAAGTCAGGGTCAGCAATGGTTTTTTTTTGTTTTTTTTTTTTGCCGTAGGCGGGCCTCTCACTGTTGTGGCCTCTCCCGTTGCGGAGCACAGGCTCCGGACGCGCAGGCTCAGCAGCCATGGCTCACGGGCCCAGCCGCCCCGCGGCATGCGGGATCCTCCCGGACCGGGGCACGAACCCGTGTCCCCCGCATCGGCAGGCGGACTCCCAACCACTGCGCCACCAGGGAAGCCCTCCAGCAATGGTTTCTTTTTAAAGGTCAGGTAGTGAATATTTTAGGCTTGGAGACCATATGGTCTCTGTGGCAACTTCCCAACTCTGCTCTCTAAGCAGCAACAGACAATATGCAAATGATTGGGTGTGATAGTGTGCCAATAAAACTTTATTTACAAAAATAGGCAGTAGGTACTTTGCTGACTCCTGTACTAAGTGAAAGAAGCCAGATGCAAAAGACCACACACAGTATGATTCCATTTATGTGAATGTTCAAAAAGTAAATCTGTGATGACAGAAAGCAGATTCATGCTTGCCTGGCATGGGGGTGGGAACAGGGAATGAGTGCAGGTAAGCACTAGGGATATTTTGGGGGTGATGGAAATGTTCTGTAATTGGATTGTGATCATGGTTGCACAACCCTATAAATTTACTACCTATCAGTGAATTATACACTTAAAAGGGCTGAATTTCATGGCTTGTAAATTATCTCAGTAAACCTGTTAAAAATTATATGTGCTTTCATTTGTTCATTTCTTTTGTTTACTGGCTTAGCCATTTTATCTTCATATTATTACTTCTATCTCCAGTGAAAATTTTATTTTATTAGTGACTCTACTATTCCAGCTAAGAGCAGTGCTTAGAGAGTTTTATAAGTGCCTTGTAACTTTGAACTCTTCCCTCTAGAGCAAAAGTTGATATGAGTTAGGTGAGGTCTTTCTGAACTCTCTCCCAGGGATCTTATTATAAGGAAAACCCTAGTAAGACCTCTGAAGGAAGCTTTATAGCATCATGAGTGCTGGAGTATCTGAAACCAAATGTCAGGGACTGTGGTTTCGGAAGTGGGTAAGAAAGGAGCTTTTAATTGTATGTATTTTTTTCCTGCCTTCTTTAAAAGTTCTTATAATATCTAACCTAGACTAGAGTAGGTTAATTCATCTGATGCTTAAGGAACTGTCCATGCCTTTTGAATATTTTTTAAGCTAAGAAGAGTGCATTTGCGTGTGCCAGTTGTCTGCTGTGATCATTGCATTCCCATCCCATCATTAGATCTGAGGCTGAGATGGGTCAAGGACTCAATTCAAATTCATCTTGGGATCATTGCACAATTGCCCACAGCATCTTACCAAGAGAGTAAGTTAGTAAAGTGTAGAACCATTGGCATTCCTGATACATAGGCAGGCTTTCATGGAACTAAAAATTATCTTGCTGGTGACAGAATTGGTCATACTGAGAGAAAGAGAGCTACATGATGGCTGGTGCAGTGATCTACTGATTTGGTCTAATTTCCCTCATCAGAGAGCATTTCCGAGGTGTGATCTTGAAAGAAAACAGCCTTTTCTCTGGGCTGATGATGGGGAATAAGTACTAATGAATGACCTTACTGTATGGTTGAGATGCTATTAAATCCTCGCCCTTGGAGCTGAATATAAGAGCTGGCTCTTAGAGTCTTCAGGAGCCAGAGGTGGAAAGTATTCCATCGGGAGGATGTGCTATTTACCAGTCATAGGCTTTTCTAATTTGCTGAATTTACTGAACACTGGAGAGGACCTCTTAGACAAAATATAAATATTGTTTTGTCTCTACTGTAGCCTCTTTCCACCTTGTATACAAAGATTCCTGTATATAAATTGTGTGCAAATGATTTGATACCTTATTTATTTATTTATTTATTTATTGCGGTACGCGGTCCTCTCACTGTTGTGGCCTCTTCCGTTGTGGAGCACAGGCTCTGGACGCGCAGGCTCAGCGGCCATGGCTTACAGGCCTAGCTGCTCTGCGGCATGTGGGATCTTCCTGGACCGGGGCACGAACCCGTGTCCCCTGCATCGGCAGGCAGACTCTCAACCACTGCGCCACCAGGGAAGCCCTTGATACGTTATTTAAATCCTTGTAATGAAGATTACTAATTACTATGAGCATTATTGGCACCGGTGAGCTCATTGCCTGTGTGTTAGTCAGATATGCATTATCATCTTCTATTTATTTATTTATTTTAACATCTTTATTGGAGTATATTTGCTTAACAATGGTGTGTTAGTTTCTGCTTTATAACAAAGTGAATCAGCTATACATATACATATATCCCCATATCTCCTCCCTCTTGTGTCTCCCTCCCACCCTCCCTATCCCACCCCTCCAGGTGGTCACAAAGCACCGAGCTGATCTCCCTGTGCTATGCGGCTGCTTCCCACTAGCTATCTATTTTACATTTGGTAGTATATATAAGTCCATGCCACTGTCTCACTTCGTCCCAGCTTACCCTTCCCCCTCCCTGTGTCCTCAAGTCCATTCTCTACATCTGCGTCTTTATTCCTGTCCTGCCCCTAGGTTCTTCATAACCTTTTTTCTTTTTTTTTAGATTCCATATATATGTTTTAGCATACGGTATTTGTTTTTCTCATTCTGACTTACTTCACTTTGTATGACAGACTCTAGGTCCATCCACTTCACTACAAATAACTCAGTCATCTTCTATTTAAATTCATTTCTTTTGTCAGTCAGCCTTTTTCTCTGAAACATAGACAGAGAAAGGTTTTTAAAAATTCTCACAGGCTATCTTCTAAAGATGGGCTCAAGAGTGCCTAATTCACCCAGAACTGTCCTCAGGGTGAGAGAGAAACTTCTGTGTGAAGTCTCCTTACCTCTACTGAGACTTCTTTCTCTCTCTCTCTCTACTCCCCCCCCCCCACGCCTTTCTTTCCTTCTTTCCTTCTGGCATATATAGAAAGCAATTTTGATCAGTGAGTTTTTACCTAGAAATCATGGAGGTCTATTAGAAGGCAGGTTTCAGCATAACAAAACTGAAGAGCCTCCAGGTATCCCTGAATGTGGGATGTGCTGTTTTAATTGAATGTCAAGACTTATTCAGACACTGACCTCATCTGCCTCATTTCTGATTACAAATATTGAACATCATAGGCTAATTCCTGGACCTTTGGCATTGGACACTTGCTATCTGTTATCTATGGAAGTTTGGTTGTAGGGAACAAATTAGCTATTTCCCTAGGGAAGAGATTTATTACAGGGAATTGGGTACAGAGGAAGGAATAGGCTTAAGGCTGGGCTTCAGGGAATCACTTATGGGGGACCATGTAGAACTCGCCCACCTGGGGCTGCTGCTTCTGCTGTCCTTGGATGGTGGACACACAGGAGGTCTCGGGAAACTGCTGACCCAAGAAGACATTGACTTCATTCCATCAGTGATCAGGAAACTGCTACCTGCCTCTGCGGAGGCTGCCCCTGTGGGCTGGGGCACTGCTGGCCTCCGTGGCCATGCCTGCCAGCAGAAATGGCTGTTGCAGTGGGTAATGGCTTCTGTCTCATTTCCACCTTCCAGGCCCTGAGCAGATGCTCTAATTTGCTTTCAGAACCTGAGTTGCAGGAGAGCCTGGGAAATGCAATTTTTAGCCAAAAACTTTTGAGCCTTCCAGCCCCAGAGGACATGAAAGAATGCCTCTCCATCTTCGGCATTTACATGTACAGTAATTCCCCTACATACGAACAAGTTCTGTTCCCAGACCGTGTTCGTAAGTCCAATTTGTTCGTAAGTCCAACAAAGTTAGCCTAGGTACCCAACTAACACAATTGGCTATATAGTACTGTACTGTACTAGGTTTATAATACTTTTCACACAAATAATACATAAAAAACAAAAAATAAAACATTTTTAATTGGACAGTACTTTCAAAAGTACAGTAGTACAGTACAACAGCTGGCATACAGGCGCTGTCATCGAGTGAACAGGCAAGAAGAGTTACTGACTGGAGGAGGGAGAGGAGGTGGGAGATGGGAGAGCTGAACGATCATCAGCATTAGGGGACGGAGGGCAAGCTGCAAGTTCACTCACGCCTGAGGTTGGTGGAACGCATGTTCGCATTTTTGAAAGTTCTCAACTTGAAGGTTCGTATGTAGGAGACTTACTGTAGTTAGTTATGCTTACCAAAAAATGTTCCTTTTAAACCATCTTAATTCAAATACAGACATGAACAACCGTATTGGAAGAATATGCAAAAATGAGGTAGTGCATAGGCACGTAAGGTGCCCTCACACATTTAAATGCACCTCTCTTGACCACCAAACTCAGTAATTTGGAATATCTTCAAGCAAAGCAATGTTTGCACAACATGTGGTCTAGCTACAAGAGAAACATGCAATTAGAGTGTCCATGTGGGACCCCAGTTATGTGTATATGAGTGCACATGAAGTCCTGTGCTGAGAATAAACAGCACTTTTTTTCTGACCTGGGAAGTACAGATGCAATGTGTGTCGCAGCATGAGATGCTGTGTCATCAGAGAGCTGGGCTTGGCTGATGGTACCAGGATGTGTTTGTTCACTGGGGAACTTTTGTAAGATGGGGCAATGAGAACCTAGGACTGCTGCAGTCACATCTGTAGTTGATGTGACTGGTACCTGATGACATTGTATGTGCAAAACCTCCGCTACCTCGTGAGGTTATTGTGCGGGTTAAATAAGGGTAAAGTGCTAGAACGATGCCTGGCATATAATGAACACTATATAAATAATTGCTATTATTACTATTATTGTTTTTATTTAATCATTATTATTTTCTGTAAAGCGAGGGTAACCGACTTCTAGGATTGTTGGAAAGCTTAAATGAGTTTAGTCCCCGGCATAAGTGAGCACTGAACGAATGCTAGCTATAAAATAACAATAGCCATAATGTTTTAACTCTTAGAATGATGCTTGCATTGTAACATATTTCCCTAGACCTTTTGATCCAGAGGCCTTCTACCTCTGATGAGAAAGACCGAGTTGCTGTCTTGAATTTGAGAGACGAGCACAAGGGCCGTGTTTTCTTCTTCTGGACGGCGTGACTTCTCAGCAACGCTCACCCTTAGTCCACGGCTTTAGTATACTTTACAGCCTTGCAATAGAACCTCAAGTCTAACAAGTTAGTTTACCTTTGGAAAATTATTTTTCTAACCAAAACGATTTTACACCACAGTATTCACTGGGTGAATTAAGGTCTCTGGCCTTAAAATTGGGCCAAGTTAAATGAAAAAATAGGTCCAACCTCCATGAAGTTTAGGAATCAGTATGGTTTGTTAATTCGTATTTATATTAACCAAATACTTTGACTTGATTTGGTAGAAAAGTTTTTTGTAGAAGTATCTGTAGACTGTTGAATAATTTTTAGACTGTTGAATCATTTCTTGGGAAGTTAAAAAGTACATACTTTCAGAATTTGCGGTTTTAAAAAAGGATTTTCTCTAGCCTGACGAATAGTGATAGTAACACAGAATAGGGAATGGAATTCTTGGGGAGCTTCTGGTACCTTCTGGCAATGGTACACCAATTAGCAAGTGTTGATCTGATCAGCAAAGTATGGATTCTGGAAGGAAGAAGTTCCCTATGAAATTCCTATATGGGAGTTAAAGTCCTATGTAGATGAGATAAAGGTGTCTGGGTAGGGCAAAGAGGAATTCTGAAGCTTTCAAACACGTTTTAAGAATTGTTAGTAATCTATTGGAAAGTTTTCAACAATGAGCATGGAGCAGCCATCTTCCACTGAAATGATACAAATAGATTCTGTCTGAAACACTCTGCGGAGACATGGCTCCCCAGCCGCAAGGACAGGGCCCAGTGCAACCCTGCCTTCATGCAGGTGGTGTTTCCTGGGACTGAAGGTTTCACAGATGTGTACAAGCCTTTCTTCTGAGTCCTCAGTTACTAAACTGAAAGTACTTTACAGCACCTCAAGTCTTGTGATTACAGACCCTGGGGAGGCTGGGATGAGAATAAAAGTGTGGTAAATTCCCAGGCAGGGAAGTTCAGGAATCTCCTGACTCAGGACATACCAAGGTCTTCCAATAAGTGGAACCAGTCTATGTTGGTATGTTTATCCACAGTGATAAAAATGAATGAAAAAATCTTGGCATAAAAACAATAATAACAATTAAACAGGTTGACTCAGTTCCCACTGTGTGTTAAGACCCTTTCCATGAAGAGACATGTAAATGTAACACAATGTCCCAGGCCTTCAGCCTGGAACCTCAAAGTGAGGCCTGATTTCTTCTTATACTTGAATTAAATCAGTTTAAGAACTGCCTCTTCCACCTTGCATCCAATATAGATTATCATTGGAACATCCATCTTTCAAATACTTCCTTGGGAATATTTCGAAGAATTGCAGGTGGTGTGTTTCCCTGTCCTCACTTGCCTGGTGCTTCTCTAGATTGAATGTCACGTTCTAACTACATCAAGACCCCACTCGCTGGCCTTAGGTGCCTCTGCTGCTGATGTGGAAGCTTTGGCCAGTTCACAGAGATGCTCCTGCTCTCTTTATGGCCACCCCTGGGGCTGGTGCAGATCTCTGCTAATTTGCTCAGACCACGTGGTTTACACCTTCCCTGAGCTCTGGGACTTATTCTGGGTGTCAGTTCAGACTTCTCCTTCCTTCTGGTGACTTGACTCTTAGGAGCCCCAGCCTCCTTTCCTACAGTCTGACCTGGTTCTGTCTGTGCCACGTGGGGCCACCTGGTGTATCTCAGTGTCACTGAACCTCAGAGAAAAGAGATGGGGCTGTGGTCATAAGGGGGCCTTATGTAAAACACAGATGCAATCGGATATATGGAATTGGTGTTGCCCAACTTGACCAAGAAGCACTCAGGACCAAAGGTGGATTACTGGGGCCAAGTGACACTTTATTTCTCCTGCCAAAAGCCCTTGCCTACCTTTAATGAATTCTAGGGATACCTAGGCTAAGCCAGAAAGACACAGCATCCATTGTCACATGTGAAGGAGTGACAGCATTGAGGACAGGCCTTTGTAAGCAGAGGGGAGGGATCCGTGGAGACTAAGGTGCTAGAGGAAAGATTGGGGAAGGGGCAGGGGCAGGTAATTGTTGATGCCAGGGAAGCGAGGGTATCAGACACGTGGTGGGGAGACCTGAGCTTTATCCAAGAAGGCCCTGAGAAAGGGACTTTAGGGGCATCTAGATAAGCTCCGCATGATACCAAAGAGGAAACTGAGACCCTGAGAGACAAAGGGACTTTTCCAAGGCCACTCAGTAAGGCAAGGTAAAAATCCCCAGTCTGTTTTTTCTTCTGTCACATTTGCTGCTCTCCCCTGGGAGGAAAGAAGAGAGTGGGGATGGAGTGGCAGAGAGGTTTTGAATAGGGGAGCTGAGGTGTCTCCTGATGTCCCTCATGACGTGACTGCAGTCTTCAAGTCACAGGTGGCGAGGCGTGCTGAGGGTGAAGGAATGGGACATCCCGGCAGCGTGTGCTCAGAGTCTTGCCACACTGCGCCGTTATCAGCATTGTGAGTTGTTTGACGTTGCCCTCGGCAGCTAAGGTGATGGATCTGAAGTTGTTGGCCTAAGGGACCAGGGTTGAATCATCCGTCCCTCAGCACTGTTAAACTAATTCACTGGAGTAGAATTATACAGCAAGCTGCTCAGAATCTGTCTGAAATCCCGGGAGAGGGCTGTAAACCGCACACTTCAGTACACAATTGGATGGCAGTGATACTCTCCCCGCTGCGCTTTCTGTAAGTTTCAAAGCACACACAGAATTTTAAATGAAAGGCCACAGGGCGGCTGCAGGCTTGAAAGCCTGCATTCTGACCCTCTGCCTCTCTGTGGCCGCCTCTGGGAGAAGCCCGCCTGGCAAGTTCTGATGGCGTGATCAAAGGCGTGGAGCCTGGAGCAACCAGGACCTTAACTGAACATTGACAGAATCAGATGGACTTGGTATTCACATAGAGTGGAGTTGCTCTTTTGAGAGGCCTGCACAATTGTGCTGCCTGGACTCAACCTTGCGTCTTCAGATCTCAAATGGGTGTTCTGTGCTGCCAGGCTGTCCTAGTAAAGTCACTTTCCTATACGCCAGGATTTCTAGTCCTCTCCTGTCTTCACATCTCCACCTTCCTCTCCGTATTCGCTGAGGAGCTTCTCTCCTACTGTTCTCCCAGTGAAAACAGAAAGGATGACCTCTCTCCTCCACTAGTTTCACCAGCCCACTGCACTTGGACTCATCCTCTGGCTTCTCCCACTGGTTCTGGAAGAATCATCCCTGCCCTGCTGTTGGGTCCACCCCTCCCTTTCCACATGCTCGAGAAGTGTTCTCACGCAGTTATTACCCTTTCCTCCCTCATCCTCAGTTCCCCCTCTACCTAGTCACCCCCATCAGCATGCCACCGTGTCCTTACATCACCCATTTTACCAGCTCCTGTTCCATTTTGCTGCATGTTTTCAAAGCAAAATGTCTTGAACAAGTGAGCCGTACTTCATGTCTCCACTTCATCGCCTCCATTTCCCCCCAGCCTATTCTCTTGGACTTTCACTCTGAAATGACTCTTGTCACCTATGACCTACATCTTGCAGAAGCCAAAGCCCTCATGTTAGCCTCTCAGCAGCCTTTGGGGCAGCTGATCGCATCCTCCATGTTGAAACACTTTGTCGCCATGACACCACACGTGCCAGATTTTCCTTTCACCTTGCTCTTCTCCCCCTTTTGGTCTCATTTGCTGGCTCCTCTTTGTTTGTTTGTTTCTTTGTTTTGCGGTACGCGGGCCTCTCCCTGTTGTGGCCTCTCCCATTGCGGAGCACAGGCTCCGGACGCGCAGGCTCAGCAGCCATGGCTCACGGGCCCAGCCGCTCCGCGGCCTGTGGGATCTTCCCGGACCGGGGCATGAACCCGTGTCCCCTGCATCGGCAGGCGGACTCTCACCCGCTGCGCCACCAGGGAAGCCCTGCTGGCTCCTCTTATACAAAATCTCTACCGGTCGTGGGATCACAGGGCTCCATGTGGCCTTTTTTCCTGTCTACGCTCTCTGCCTAAGTAAGCTCGTGCAGCCTTATGATTCTAAGTACTATGTGAATGCTTGATAGTCTCCAATTTACGTTCCCAGTCCGAGCCTTTCTATTTGAGTTTCAGGTTGTTATGCCTAAGAGCCTCATGGATATTGCCACTTAGATGTCTGAAAGAGACATCTTTCAGGTTAAAACCAAACTCTTGATTTTTCTCCCTAAAACCTACCCTTCCCCAATTTCAGGAAATGGCACCATCATCTAACCTAGCTGCTCAGGCCCCAAACAGTGGAACCATTCCTGATTCCTCTCCTTCCTTTAGACCTCGTTTTGGCTTCTTAGGGCTGCTGTAATAAATTACCTCAAGTGGTTGGCTAAAAACAGCAGAAATGTGTTCTTTCATGGTTCTGGAGGCTAGAAATCTGAAATCAAGGTGGCAGCGGGGCCGTGTTCTCCAAAGGCATTGGAGAAGGAGTCCGCCTTGCCTCTGCCAACCTCTGGTGATTGCTGGCAGGCCTTGGTGTTCCCTGGCTTGTGGCCCCATAACTCTGTTCTCTACCTCTGTTGTCACAGGGCCTTCTTCCCTCTGGCTGTGGCAGTGTCCAAATTTCCTTCTTCTTATAACCATACCAGTCATTGGATTTAGGACCCTCCCTAATCCAGTTTGACATCTTGATTACTTCTGCAAAGACCCTGTTTCCAAATAAAATAACACTGACGGGCTTTGCGTGAACGTGAATTTGGGGAAACACTATTCACTTCAGTACAGACCTCCACATCCAGTCCATCAGCAAGGCTTAGCCCCTCCATCTCCAACAGTTCTTACCACTGCTGCCACAAGCTTTGTGCATACCTGCATCACCTGGATTACAGCCTCATACCTGGGCTTTCCCACACCACTTTTGCCCCCTCCAGTCCAGACTGCCCAAGGCAGCCACAGTAACCTGTTTAGAGTGTCAGTGAAATCATGATTCCCTTGCACAAAACCCTCTGGTTGCTTCCCAATACCAGGGAACACAGTCCAGCTCTTTCACTCGGCTTGAAAGATGCTTGGTGATTTTGCTCTCCAACTTCATCTCCCTTCTCCGGGCCCCATATTCTCTGGGCCTCAGCCACACTGGGCCACTTTCTGGCCCTCACTCAAGCTGAGCTGTCTTGTGGCCTTTTCATTCACTGTTCTGCTTGAAACACTCTTCCCCCAGATCTTCATTTGACCATTTCCTATTCTTTGTTCAAGTCGCAACTCTCCTGTCTCCATCCCCTCCTTAGAAAGGCCTTCCCAACCCAGCCTAGCAAATGTCCTCTCTCTCTCTCTCTCTCTCTGTGTCTCTGTGTGTGTGTCTCTCTCTCTGTGTCTCTCTCTCTTTCTCTGTGTCTCTCTCTCTGTCTCTGTGTCTGTCTCTCTCTGTGTGTCTCCCTCTCTCTGTGTGTCTCTCTGTGTGTGTGTGTATGTCTCACTATGTGTGTGTGTGTGTGTGTGTCTCTCTCTGTCTCTGTGAGTCTCTGTGTGTGTGTGTCTCTCTCTCTCTGTGTCTGTGTGTGTGTGTGTGTCTGTCTCTCTCTGTGTGTGTGTGTGTCTCCCTCTCTGTGTCTGTGTGTGTCTCTCTCTGTGTCTCTTTCTCTCTGTGTGTGTCTCTGTGTGTGTGTGTCTCTCTCTCTCTGTGTCTCTCTCTGTGTCTCTGTGTGTCTCTCTCTCTGTGTCTCTCTCTGTGTCTCTGTGTGTGTGTGTCTCTCTCTCTTACACGCACACACACACACACACACACACACACGCCTGTTTACCTTCCACATAGCTCTTCTTTTCAATATCTGAATTTACCTTATTCATTTGTATGTAGATAATAATACCACTGACATGATTTATTATTTCTGTCTCCCCCAGTAGAATGTAAGTTCCTGTAAGCAGCTAATTAGTTTCCCTTTGTCCACCTCTATACCCCAGTTCCTATGAAAGTGATTGGCACAAAGACACTCCGTCAGTATTCTGTGCCTGGTAAAATGGGCTTCCTTTGTGTTTTGTGGCTCCCACCCTCCCTCCTAAGGTATGTTTCATTTTCTACTGGCAAAATTCAGTGCTTTTATACATTCAAACTTTTTGTGTACATTCCAATGTTAACAATTGAGGGGGAGAAAATGGCCTATTTTTATCCCCCCTCCCCAGCCGTCTCTAAAATTCTCTGCAGTGGCTTCTTCAGAATAGCTCAGCTAATTCTGTAGCCATCCCCGCTCCTTGCACACATAGGCACATGCTCCTTCACAACTGTTTACACGCTTTATACACACCTCCCGGGGTCAGGAGCTATCACTCATTGTCCCATCCCTGCCCCCGTGGAAGAGCATTTCTAGATGTGTGTGTAGCATTCTGTAGAAAGAAATGTAGAAGGATTTGGAAAATTACTATTATTTTGGTTTGTGGGGAAATTTTGCCTAATGCAAGGATAGGAATATTGTTCCACATCAGCCTGGTGAGCTGCCTCTTATCCAGAAGAGGTAGCAGATGCCCATCAGAGAATTCAGATAACGTACAGAAAAATCGTCCTCCTTTCTTTTTTCAGATAGTTGGGTATAAAGTTGGGCAGAAAAAGAAATAATTGAGAAATTTAAAGTTTGTTCCCTTTGTTTTTTGGTGTTCTTTATGTTAACCATTTCTAGAGCATTTACTGTATTTTCAAAGGCCTGGGTAATACTGGTTTTACTGTCAAGAAACTCTGACCAAGAGTATTAGATTTCTTGGTTTCTTTTAATATATTGCCATATTTTAATTTTCAAACTGGTTCAAATTATTGTCTCCCACAAACCTGTGTCCCCTCTCAGTTTCTAGCCTGTCTCTTTTCTTCTTGTCTCAGCAGTTTTCTTGAAAACTCATTTAAATTTGCTTACTCTGTGGCTTCACCTGTTGCCGACTCCTCAAAGGACCCCATTCTTCTTTGTCAGAAGTCACCGTCGCCCTCCATACTGGCTGTGTGTCCTTGTTGCATCTTTACACCAACACAAAAGCTGATGGCAGCAATGGGAGGGCTGGAGCTTACATAGTGATAAACATGGGCAGCTAGCGCTTCCTGTGAATAGGCATTCAGACGGGGTGTTTCAGTGGGAAGAGGCTGGATTTTAGAATCCAGTGACCTCGCCATAAATCCTGGCTTGGCTTTTACCATCTGTGACCTTAGGTGGCTACTGGACTTCTCTGAGCCTCAGTTTCCTCATCTGTAAAAATGAGGAATGTGTTTTATACAATTGTGAGAATTAAAAGAAGTAACACCCAATGGTTCTCAATAAGTTTTGTTTTAAACTTAGTATATAATCATTTCTTCAAGAATCTAAACAGCACATATTTTTAAAAATCCATGAGAACAATTCAGCTGACAGTCTTAGTTACTGAATTTTTGAAAAGTGAAGGCAAAGGGAAGATACCGATTTTGCCATTCTTCATGTATTTTTTCATCGTAAATAATGATAGACCTGCTGAGCTTCTTTTCCTCATTCTACAAGGATGTGTTTTTTTTTTCATTGTTACAGTTAATTGTACTTAGAGAAAATCTCAGGTTAAACTGAGTACGGAGAAGAACTTTACAACCCAAGGATAAGGATACACTTAGAGAAAAATTTTTTTAAAACCCACTCTGCAAAATTTGTCCATTGCCTCATTAGTCCTTTCACATTTCTGGCCATGTGCTTTGAGTGGGAGCTTACCTCTTCATGACACACACACACATACACACACACACACACACACGCATGCGTCTCCCCGCCATCTCTGGCACCTCCCCCACCATTGCCGTCGTGATATGAGTTTGAGGAAGGGGTATGGTGCAGTTTGGCAAGAAATTTGTAACCTCGAGGTCCTTCAAAACATCTTTGCATTTCATTGATGTTTTGAAGGACTTCTAGGTTACAAATTCCTTTATCTTTAGTGGAAGGTACCAGAAAGAATGCACTCTCATCCTCTGGATGGTGTGATATGAGGTTATAAGTCTAGCATGGCCTTACCCATTTTTGCTACCTGGAAATGAGAGCAGAATTAAAGCACTAAAGAGAAATAGACATGGGCCAGGCTAACATCAGCCTCTGAATCAAACAGGATCTGAATCTAGAACTATCTCCAGATATATAAAATAGTAATTCCCTTTTTACTCTAAGCGAGTTTGAATTGGGTGTTCTGTCCCTTTGCAAACAAAAGATTGCCAACTAAGAGTCCAT
The DNA here is from genome assembly GCF_963455315.2 of Globicephala melas. Taxonomy (NCBI): domain Eukaryota; kingdom Metazoa; phylum Chordata; class Mammalia; order Artiodactyla; family Delphinidae; genus Globicephala; species Globicephala melas. Next base: position 64,039,800 of record NC_083316.1, read on the forward strand.
TAAAATAGGAGTAATTGAATGTACCAGTAGATTACTACACCAAATTTCCTACTATATACAGACTAAAGTTCAGTTTCCATAATTGTAGCTATTCTAGATCATATCTCAAGAATGAGTCTGTTACTTTATAGGCTCAGTGAATACTGTTATCACAATGTTCAGCACAGTGTATGTGCAAATCTGTTTGTCTGCATTAGCCTGTTTTTTTTTTTTTTTCAGTTTACTAGCTAATACAGCCTCTTCATACCAGGAAAATATTCTAGACTTGGTTCAGTGGACAACAGGGAGACATTAGAAGTACTTGGTGCTGGAGCAGTAACAAATTAGAGGGATATTTGAGAATACTCTTGAAGAAACAGCACCGTGCTCATTTGCAGGGTTTTGAATTACACATTTTTGGTGTTTTACTTGTTTGGAGGCTATCTTCTCCCCATTTAAAGAGCCAGCTCCATGAGAGCAGGGACCACATCTCTTGTTCACCCAATACCTACAGAGAACCTGGAACGTAGGTTGACAGATGCTACCAAAAAGTTAACAGTATTTGTTGACCTAATGGGAAAAAGCAAGGAGAGACAGAGAGGCATGAGGTTTCCCACCTGAGAAGTGGAAACCATGGTTGTTCCATTAAGTCAACAGGAAAGTTAGGGTGGGGAAGTGCTTGAGAGCAAAAAACATAAATTTGATTTTGGGATATGTTTTTTATGAGAGAAGAATGTGTCATTAATATGGAAATATCTTGTAAGAAGCATTTCTTACAAGGAATGAGGGATTTGGGGAAACGGTGGAACTGGAGGAGTCAGGTTGGAATATGTAGAAAAACCCGTGGGAGAGAATCATGTCCCTGAGGGAGTGAGAACTGGTTGGAGTCAGCTCAAGAACAGACCGGAAACCAAGGTATGAGGCAGAGGTGGACAACCTGGAGGATTGGGTGGAGAATGGGAAGAGTGTTTAGTGACAGAAACAAAGGGGGGACCATAAGAGGATGAGCGTCCTCTGCTTGTTCCTTCAGACATGTTTCAGAGTAAGGAATGGACTTAGTTATCCAGAATTTCTGGGAGATTAATGCAGTTGGTTTAAACATAGTGCTAATAATCAGATTGTCTGTATTAGTCATTTTCAAACTGTTTTATTGCAACCCACTCTCATACATTTTACATTTTGATCCAGGATACACACACGCACACGCACACACACACACACAACTGGTACAAAATTTTCTCTAAAGAATACTCACTCTCACTATGTACAACTTACTCAGTTTTCATCTATTTCATTGTTTAAATGCTGATAACAACCGACTAAACTGATCTCACTGCCCATTAATAGATCATGACTGGAAGTTTTAAAAACCCTGGTTTATATAATGGTCACATAGGAAATGTAATGAATTTGTGGAAAGAGTACACTTTGAGAAAATTTTAATTCCAGTTAGATAAATAAAAGTTTTCATTTAACATCCATTACCGTATAAAACTCTATAATGGTGCTATGTTCTTATCGCTCTTCAAAATTTAGAAAAGAGAATTAAGAGGACAACACTTACTTTCCCAAAGTAGTCAAATAGCATCTTCTCTTGTAGCTTTAATAATATTTACCAACTTGCAAGTAAAACTTAACGTATAAACTTTGTATCCAGGCTATGAGGTATAATTTAAAGCACTCTGGCTTTGGAAATGGGCAGACCTGGGCTCAAGTCCTGGTTCTGCCACTTATTAACTCTGTGACCTTTGTCAGGTTTCTTAACCTCTCTGATTCCCTGTTTATTTGTCTGTCAATGGGGGAAACAACATTTACCCTACTTTGTTGCCGTTGTTGTTGAACAAGCCACATTACTCATGGTCCTATATTTGGTACTTGGTGGGCATGCAATGAATGCCAATTGTTATTATTTCAAGGGTTAAAATATAGACCACTTGTTAAGCTCCTAGCACAATGCCTGGCACAAAGAAACAATAAATATGAACGATCTTTCCATGCCAACAACCAGAGTGGAAATACACTTGTAATCCAAGTGCACAGAAATGTACAAACCAATTATATGATTTTGTACTGCACATGATTTTTAAAGAAAGATATCTACCGGACAAAGTAAAGCACATGGATAACATTGACGCTGTTGGAGAGATTGAGTCCCATTTGTATAAAGTGAAAAATTATTCATCACTGTTGTGGCATTTTTCTTAATTGCCTCACTGATATAGTCATTAAAGTGATCTCAATGCATTCATTCAATAAGCCTAAATTTATTAAGACCTACAATGCCAGGTGCTGGGGATAAAATTATTCACAATAAGAAACAGGTTCTAGAAATGTGGTTAAAGTAACCAATAGTTAGCATTTACTTTTCCTTCCAGGCAGCCCATCACCATGGACCACTGACATCAATATTATCTCTGTGCTTTTTAGCTCTTCCTGATTGTACTCTAACTTTCCTCACCAAGTCAGAGGATGGCCTAAAGATGCTTTGTTGGCATTAACAACAACTCCATGGTCCACTTCTTGGCGATCTACTTTAGATGTTAAAATACCTTCCCATGTTCAAGAATTCCTTGTCTTTGACAGTTTGTCCTCAGCTCTAACTGGACAAGTCCGTAATCCACCTACACGTAATCTTAGTTCCATCTCACCATTGTTTTACTTGCCTCTTACAAAGTAAGCAGTGAAGTTAGCTAAGTATCACATCATTTGGAGTATAAAATGAAAAATGTCCTCCTTTTCTCTATTTTAAAATTTCCATGCCTCCCTCCCCACTACTTTATTGTATGTCCTGCTTGTGTTAGATTTCAAATACATAGTCATCATGGCAATATGGCGGAAAAATGCCCTTTATTCGGATACATAGCATCTGCAGACACTTTCAAATAGTTTTCATTGGGAGTGCTGCAATTTTTGCTAAGAAAAATAACTGCTGAGTGCCTATGTGCAAAGCTGAAGGGCCTACAAAGATGCCTGAGATAAAATCCCTTCACCAGGGAGTGTATAGTTTAATCAGAGAGACGTCGCATCTACCAATTGCTATAAGGGAGAGAATGACTCACAAGGTGTCTGGGGGAAGGACCATAAAGTTGAATCTCATTCTTAAATTCACACGTATGGTGACTTGGTTCTTATCACTTTTCCAGATGGCTTTTGTTGCCCAAATTAGCTTGTTTGACCAGTGCCTACAACTGAAAAAAAGACATGCATAATTTGGAAAGACAGAAATCTCGAGGTGACAGTATTCCAGATGTGTGATGTTAGTAAAACAAACTCTTCGGGTATCTGTGGAGTTTGGTTGTGCTGTGACATTTGACAAGCGAAAGATGTTTAAAGCTCCACAAAGATTTGCTCTTGGCTCTTCCAAAAAATGGCATAAGAACTTCTTGGGGGTGGATCCATGATTTTAGGACAGAATGCCTTCTACCTGGATATTGCCACCAATTCGCTATATGGTTCACGTTTAAATTCAGAAATAAATATTGCCCAAGCAGCCCCCAGCTTAGATGGTAGTTTGCAATAAGGAGGAAATCTGGCGAGTTGCAGAAAATTGCTGCTCTGATCACAGAGCTTTAAAATCTGTGAAAAATGGGAATCTTTTTCACTGCTTGATCAACAACAGATTGAGGTCTTTGATCTTAGAAACACTCTGTCAATTCTATTTAAACCACCAATTTAGAAGTTCCCTAAACCAGATACATAAACTAGCTATCTGAGGGGCATACCTGTAGTAAATCCTGATAGATCAAGTTTTATTAACGGGGCTGCTGCTCACTCATTAACTGAAGTTGCCTTAACTGTGCTCTCATGTGCTCAGCTGATACGGATGGTCTTGCTGTAATATAGCACGTGGGTCCATGCTCCCAATCAGATAGCCAGTCTCCCCTCTTTCCTACCTCTTTTTTTTTATTTTTTTTAACATCTATATTGGAGTATAATTGCTTTACAGTGTTGTTAGTTTCTGCTGTATAACAAAGTGGATCAGCTATACATATACATACATCCCCATATCTTCTCCCTCTTGTGTCTCCCTCCCACCCTCCCTATCCCACCCCTCTAGGTGGTCACAAAGCATCGAGCTGATCTCCCTGTGCTATAGCTGCTTCCCACTAGCTATCTATTTTACATTTGGTAGTGTATATATGTCCATGCCACTCTCTCACTTCGTCCCAGCTTACCCTTCTCCCTCCCCATGTCCTCAAGTCCATTCTGTACGTCTGCTTTCTTTATTCCTGTCCTGCCCCTAGGTTCTTCAGAACCTTTTTTTTTACATTCCATATATATGTGTTTGTTTTCTACCTCTTTAGCTCTTTGTACTGCATTTGGGTAATTTTCTCAGATGTGTTTTTCAGATCTCTTTACAGTTTACTCTTTATTCAACTGGGTCTAACCTGTATTTATTTATAATATCTATCTCTGTTTTAAATTTCAGCTTGTCTATTTGTCAGCAGTAATTGAAAGAATAATTCCATTAATTTGAAGACATTTTATGTGATTCTTGTAAAATCTGACTTGAAATATTTTAAATTCTTTTCACATGTTTTCAGTTCCTACTTTTATATCTTTAGACTTTATAAACATCCTAATTTTAGGTTATTTGAACTAGAACTATTGCATAGTTCTAGTTTGTGAAATTCTTGGTGGTGGAGGGGGGTGAGGTGGGGCGCTCCCGATCCCTTTGTCTACAGACCCTTGTTCATGGTGGATGGCTTGTGTGTTTTGTACTCTGGGATTTTGAGGTTTTCTTCAGAGGCCTTTCTTTTTGGTCATCCAGTATAGGCTGAGGGCGAGCGTTTGTCCCTCCGGAGCGGTTTTGTGTGTGCTTTTGTCAGGGCCTCCGGAGTTATCACTGGCTGGGGCCAGCCAGTAGTGGTTCAATCTGGGCTTCGAACCTACATGAGGTGCGCCTGTGGTTATCAGTTCTCAGGGAGCCTTTGTTTCACCCTCACTGAGATCCAGGCTAAGACAGTCAAGTTTCTTAACTGTCTCCTTTTACAGGTTGGAGAATTTCTTTTGCTAATCCTCTCTTGGGCAGAGGGGATGGTCTTTTGAGAGTTCCAACTTTATGTGGGAGTCTCAGTTCTAACTCTGGCACTCACACTTCCTGGGCCTTCGTCTTCTGAATCACGTGGACTTACAATCCACATCTCCTGTTACCAAGACTGGTAAACTGCTCTCCTCTTAAGGCAGACAGCAATAATTCAGAGGCTTAGTTCTGGTTTTCAGATCTCTCTGTGTGTTTGACCCTGGAAAATTCCTTATTTTCTTGAGAACTCAGCTGTGCATTTTAAAAGATATTTATTATATTTTACCCTGAATTTCTAAGCTTCTAATAGCAAAAGATTTTTTCAGGATATCTAGTCTGCCAAGAGCACATCATCATCCTCTGACAGTGTCTGCTAGTGGGTGGAATATGCCTGTCTACAGTCAAAGAGGAGTATGGAGAAGGGGCCCCTGCCCTTTAGAAGCTCATGGACTTTTTCGTCTAACTCATTCATAGGTTCTGATGACTGTTCATTCAGTCTTTCACTGAATCATCCTTACATTTGTAGCATATTCAAGTAAATAGTTAGTTCCTACTATCCAAGCTTTTGTTCATTTATTCAGCAAATATATATTGTGTCCAGCATCTGCTACATGCTGCATATGTGCTCATGCTCAGCAAAAACATATCTGATCCTTATCTTCATGGAGGACGCAAATAATCACATAAATAAATGCAAAATTGCAAATGTAGCAAGTGTCAGAAAGTAAATGTGCATGTTGCTGTGAGATGTGCAATGGGGGATTTACCCAGCTCAAGCCAGAAAGGGCTCATTTGGGGAAGTGAAGAAAGAGTGGCTTTCACTGAGTGAAAGACGGTATATGCAAAGGCGCTGGGTTGAGGATGACGGGCTGAAAGAAGGGTGGTTAAATGGAAGAGGAAATAGAAGAATATGGTCTCAGAAAAGGCTGAGAGGGAGCTAAGAGGCAAACCATGGAAGACGTTGTAGGCTGTGTTAAGGAGTTTTGTATTTATCCTGAGTCATTGAAGGGCTTTAAACAGGGGAATGACACATCTAATTTGCCCTTTGGAAGATCTTTCTGACTTCAGAAAAGAGAACAGATTTGAGGGGGCAGGAGTGACAATGAAACTAGTTAGGAGGCTGTTGTCAGTGGACTAGATGATAATTGCTGGAGCTCGATGCCAGTTTTGGCTTTGTGGATATGACGACATGGACAGATTTGAGATTTATTTTGCAGGTGAAATTATCAGGGAGAAGAAGAGAGATGGCCTAAGAACAATTCCAAAGTTTCAGCCTTATGTAACTGGATGGCTAGTGGTGCTCCTTTACTGAGATGGGGAACACTGGAAAAGGACAAGGTTTGGTGGAAAGTCCATCGGTTTTTCTTTTGTACATAATTGAGTTTGAGGTTTTTGAAACATCTAAGAGGAAAATATCAAGAGGCAGTTGGATATATGGGTCTAAAGTTCGGAGAAGAAATCTTGGGACATAAATATGTGAGTAATTTTTTATAGGTGATCATTAGATGAGATTTCCTATGGAGAGATGATAGATATCCCTTGAATATAGAGACATGGAGGTTATTGGTGACTTTAATAAGCTCCCACTATTTTCTCAAGTGCCATTCTAAATGCTTAACATGCACTGACTTAATCTCCAAACAAGTCTCTGAGGTTGGTACACTTATCCCACGCAGGACATGAGGAAACTGGTCGCCAAAGAGGAGCCATGACTTACATAGTAGGAGAACAGGGATTTGAACCCAGACAGTCTGGCTGTGGAGTTCATGTTCTTAACCACCATGCTATACTGCTGCTCAATACGTGGGTGCACAAGAAAGTATTTGTATCATCGGGGAGCCGAGGCTCATCCAGCTACAGATATTGAAAATGTTTGTGGTTATATAATGCCTTTGGAGCAAAAGTATAAACTAATGTTGATTCAAGTACTTTGTTAAAACTCCTTCTTGGCTTTCTATTATATAACAAGACAGGCACAAATGGAAGTGTCACTAGACCGGCTTTAGCTTTAATCAGTGGCCTTTAACAAATATGTGCACGTTATTCATTTAATTGCACCTGTAACTAGGTGGTGGCCTCGCTGCTGAGGGTATAATAGGTAAGTAAGCAGAACCCACAACAGTCTGAAGCCACTTGCTCCTCTGCCAAGATGTGTCATTTGTGAGTTTCATTAACCAATGTCCCAAAATAAGTGACCTTCTCCAGGTCCCTGGGGAGTGGCTTTAACTACATCATGTGTGTGTTTCTTTTCCTCCTAAGGCTTTAACAACACCGAGAGAACATGTGACAAAGAGTTTATCATACGTAGAACAGCCACCAATCGCGTACTGAACGTCCTCCGTCACTGGGTCTCAAAGCACGCACAGGTAATTCAGTGGCCTCGGTAATTACTTTCAAGGATTTGTTTTAAAACCAACTTTTTAAGTCATTACAACGCCTTCTGATTCTTTGGAGTTGGAGTCTGAGACCTTGAAATTGGAACATAGGAAGGGAAGAAGCTGGAGGGTGGGCCTACAGATCAAAGCAAACAAACGTGTACCGCTAACATCTGCTGTTTCAGATCTGCAAAGGGCATGACACAAGAGGTCAAGCAGGGCTGCCCTCTGCCCTCATCTCTCAGGCAACAGCACCCACTGCGGGCACTAGAGCTGTGGCAGGGCCACTGTCCCCTGCCACCCGGGAGCACTATTCACAGGGCCCTCTCTGTAAGTGGAGTTGGCTCACCTGGGGTGGCACCTCTTGGAAGTAAACAGCAGATGCCCCTAGAAGTAAGCAACATTCTGGTACCAGACACTCTGGCGTCTGGTCAGGGAGTGTTTTCTCAGCCCGATTCAGAAGATACTTTGCCTCATGCCCTTTGATGTTTTGGTTTCTAGTACGGTTGTCTCTTGAACAATGTGATGGTTAGGAGTACCAGCCCTCTGCGCAGTGGAAAATTTGCATATAACTTATAGTCGGCTCTCTGCACCCATGGTCATGTGATATATGTGGTTCTTCCATATCTGAGGATTCAACCAACTGCAGATTGTGTAGTACCGTAGAACTTACTCTTGAAAGACATCCACATACAAGTGGACCCATGCAGTTCAAATCTGTGTTGTTCAAGAGTCTAATGTACTCTGTTTTTAAATTGCATCATGCTGACAGGACACCTGCTTGTTATCTATTTGTGTGTTTTCAGTGCAAGTTTATAGAATTTATATGGATTTCACCATCTCACAAAATAAAGCAAGGGCCCCCTTTGCCTCATTGATTCAAGGCATGAATTGTGCCCAACGATGCCCCCACTGCCAGATAAAGGGTGGGCCCTCCTGGACACTGGCTGGCTAGCACCCAGCAAGGAGAGTTTGAGAGAGAGAAGGGGGCCCTTCATGGCTCAGATCAGAACATGGGAAACATAAAATGTGAGTTAGCTAATGAGTAGAGAAAAAGAAAAAATGCAAGGAATTCCCATGGCTCACTTCATTTTATTCTCAGAGGTCTACCGCCTGGCCCTTGGTAATGACCGTTCATCAGAGAGAGTCACACGAGGGCCAGGCTTCTGAAACCCCTGTGGCAAGACAATTCACTAATTGGAAGAAGTGGGATTTGGACCTCACCACCAGTTAGCCTGTGACAGCTCTTAAATACTAATTAAAATAAAAACAAAGACAGCACATTAAGTAAAGTATGTAAGCATTTCATCTTACACATCTTTAGTAAATAAAAATGGATCCTGTATGACCCAAATTCTGAGAACCATCCTTAGCTCACTGAAATGTCTAGTCTCTCTTTTCCACAGTCTCAGTGAGCCGCTTTGAATCCCTTTTGCCACATTGCAGATAAAACATGAGAGTCATGTTTCTCCTGCATCTGACTGTCCATCCCATCATCTCTAGTTTTTGACTCAGAGTTTTGACTTCTGATTCCTGGATCCGACAGTGGCTTAGAGATGCAGAGTAGCTTCGATAGACAAAATTGAGCAGATGCTAATTTGCTCTCTTCCCCGGTCACAACTTGGCCCCTGCAAGTTCATGCCAAGACTCAAAGTCACAGCCCAGGTTTCCCTGGCCCCAGCTCCCTCCTCTCCTCCCTCAGGAGCTCTAACCCTGCTTCCCCATCAGCCTCACTTTCCTTTTATCAATCCCCAGTGCCCTCTTTTTCTTTTTTTATAAATTTATGTATTTATTTGTTTTTATTCTTGGCTGCGTTGGGTCTTCGTTTCTGTGCACGGGCTGCCTCCAGTTGCCGTGAGCGGGGGCCACTCCTCGCCACGGTGCACAGGCCTCTCATCACGGTGGGCCTCTCCCGCTGCAGAGCATGGGCTCCAGGTGCACGGGCCTCAGCAGTTGTGGTATGTGGGCTCAGTAGTTGTGGCTCACAGGCTCAGTAGTTGTGGCCCATGGGCTTAGCTGCTCCGTGGCATGCGGGATTCTCCTGGATGAGGGCTTGAACCCGTGTCCCCCGCATTGGAAGATGGACTCTTAAACACTGCACCACCAGGGAAGCCCAGTGCCCTCTTTTTCTAATCTCAACAGGGATCCCTCACAATTCACATATAACTCTTATAGTAGCTGGAAAAGTACCACAAATCAAATTACAGTAGGCTAGGGTTATTTTACTTTTGGTAAAGAGAATTCATAGATGGGAAGAGATTGGTGTGCTGAATCCGTCACTTATAGTTAAGAGATTAAGAGCAAAATGTTATCATCTGATTTGATAGCTACCTTGTACACGCATGTATACATGTGTGCATACAGGCAATATCAAGTTGAATAGCACCAAGCCATTGGAATAGAAAATGGATTGATGTGAAGGCAAGAGTCTCTTTATTCAGATTGTCCTGGTGGCCTTTAGTTCTAATCCAAAAAGCCCCTAGGTGTTGTCTTTTGTTTGGACAGTTCAGATACTTTGCAGCCTGTTACTTCAGATGTGCTCACACATGGGAAAGCACTTTATAATCAATTCCCATTAGGGGACCACACTGGGAAGCCCAGCTTCCCAGACCCTCTCCACATCAGGGGGTACATCGCTACATGTGTGGATGGTACAAATTGCTCAGGCATCCAGTCTTTTCTCTTGTCAGGATTACGGTATAAAATTTAGACCCCGACGTGCCAAAGGCAGTTCTTACCACTCACTCATTTGTCTTTTCTTACCTTCCCTGCATGAGTGAGTGGATTGTGGGGATCTGTGGTTAGTGTTCGATTGTCCTGGTATAACTTCATCATGTGCACAGCCTGTCACCTTTCCTCATTCAGCCGAGTTCTCCATCATCCTCTGTGTTAGCGCGTGAGGTGCAGGGTGTTTCTGTAACATTTCTGCTTTTTGGCAAGTGCTTTAGGACTTTCTTTGCTGGTGTCAGTGTCCAGGTCTCCTTTCTTCCCTTTACTGATTTGCTTTAGGCTTGACTTGAGCCCAGGTCTGTCCATTCCAAAGCCAGAGTGCTTTTAATTACACCTCATGGCCTGGATCCGAAGTTCAGACTTTAGGTTTCACTTGCAAGTTGGTAAACAACACTTACAAGAGAAGTTGCTATTTGACTATTTTGGGAAAGTCAGTGCTTTCCTTTTAATTCTCTCTTCTGAATTTTGAAGGGCAGTAAGAGCATAGCACCATTACAGAGTTTCATATGGATTTTAAACAAAACCTTTATTTATCCAACTGGCATTACAAGTAAAATGTAATTAAATTCAATTTTAATTACATTTTATTTTAAATGTAATTAAAATTAAAATGTACTCTTTCTCCAAATTCATTACGTTTCCTATGTGACCATTATAGAGACCAGACCAGTCCTAATCTCTTAATGGAGAGTGGGATCAATTTAGTGGGCTGTTACCAAGAGCAGGTCTGGATTAGTAAACAGTTCCAGTGGACAGGGCTGGTTCAGCTCACGGTCCTAGAGGCCCCATTGTGTGCCCAGCATATCCTCTCACCGCTGTGGCACAGCCCCAGCCAGGTGAGTTAGAGGAAGTGGGAGCGTGGCCCCTGACTTGAGGGACCCTAAGCAGGGTGACCACCACGGTGCTTAAAGAAGGATTAACAGCACAGCTTGATGCCTTTATTCAGGTTTATCTAAAGGTCTCTACTCTTCCAAAGGCAACATCCAGCTGTGAGATGAGACTGCTGGTCTGAAAACTTGGGCTATAATCTGACTCTGCCAGGTTGTCTTTGGTTTTCACATCACGAATGAAGGGCTGGGACAAGAGGGGTTTTGATTCATTCAATATCAGTTGAGTCCATTTAAGGAAGAATGTAGCATTATTGTGGCTACCTGAAGTAGTAGCTTTTAAAACAATGAGTAGGGAGTTGTACTCATTTCACAAAGCAGTGCAGCGTGCTAACAATTGTATTTTTTCTCACATGGTAGACTAAGTAGGGACACCATTGCAATTTGTAGAAAACAGGAAAGCCACAGCGAAACAAGGTGTAAATCTGTCTCCAAATGATCTAGAAAATCGAGTCTCCTACAAAGTATTGGATATCATGCATTTATTTCTCATTTCTCATCAAAGGTAACTAATATCGGCAGATACTACCCTGAACTTATTTCAGGAGAAATAAAGAGTTGCAGAAGTATGAGTGTTGGTTCTCCAGAGATAAAAAATTTCCCTAGGATGTCACCTTCAACTCTCCCCATCCCCCCAAAGGTAGTGCTAGAATGCCATTTCTTCTCCTGGAATCTTCTAGCCTTTTCTTTAGTATTTGGTAAAGCTAAAATATTTCATTTTTTTCCTGATTCTAAAAATTTTCATCTGTGAACATACTCTGCCCTGATTGCTCCTCATTTTGTAGTGCTTTTTCACTCATTTTTTTCCTTCCATGTTGAAAGTGAAGCCACAAAGCCGAGCTGAGTTTCTCCCATATGCCTTGTCTATGCATCGCAGCCCAGAGTCGGGGAGGACCTGTGTTTTTCTTCCAGCTCCGCCATTATATCTTCTCTGGGGCCCTGAGCTGCTCACTCAGTCTCTCTGGGCGCTAATTTCCCCCTCTAAAAAAGAGAACAACCATCCCTGTTTTACCGCACCTAAGGATGTGGTGAGAATTAAAGGTGACGTTGGATTAAGAAGCATGAAGGACATAAAGTACAACATAGGTGCCTATGACTATACCCCTTCCAGCTGAGGCCAGGAGAGATACACACTTCCTCTCCCTCCAACCAGCCTGGAAGCTCCGTCCAGACAAGGATCTTTGTATCTCCTTTCACTGGCTCTGCAATGCTGAGTACATGGTAGAGGCCCAGTAATAGTTGTTGAGTTTATATTTTAATGTTGCTGTTGTTCATTCTCTCCAGGAAGACATTTTCTAGCCTTTAAAGTTTCCAAAGTCAGCCAAGTCAGAGACTACAACCACTAGTGGACCAGAAATCAGGGCTGTGTGTAGAGGGACTCTGAGTAAAGGAAGTGTTTTCACTAGGTGTCCAGACCCTTCTTTAGGGTGTCCTGCCGGACAGCCTTACATGGCATTCACACAATTCCAAGGTGTCTGCATATTTCAGGACTGTAGAGCTTTCTAAAAATTTTTTTAAATTGAAGTATAGTTAATGTACAATATTTTATAAGTTACAGGTGTACAATATAGTGAGTCACAATTTTTAAAGGTTATACTCTATAGCTATTATAAAATATTGGCTATATTGCCCCATGTTGTATAATATATCCTTATAGCATATTTTATACACAGTAGTTTGTACCTCTTAGCCCCTTACCCCTATATGGCCCCCCCTCCCTCCCTCTCCCCACTGGTAACTACTGGGGTATTCTCAATATCTGTGAGTGTGCTTCTTTTGTGTTGTATTCATTAGTTGTTGTATTTTTTAGTTTCCACATATAAGTGATATCATACAGTATTTGTCTTTCTCTGTCTGACTTATTTCACTTAGTCTAATACCCTCCAAGTCCATCCATGTTGCTACAAATGGCAAAATTTCATTCTTTTTTCTGGCTAATATTCCATTGTATATATATGTGTGTGTGTGTGTGTGTGTGTGTGTGTGTGTGTGTGTGTGCGTATCTCACATCTTCTTTATCCATTCATCTGTTGATGGACATTAAGTTGCTTCCATATCTTGGCAATTGCAAATAATGCTGCTATGAACATTGGGGTGCATGTATATTTTTGAATTAGTTTCTGCTTGTGTCCTCTGTGCACAGCCAGGGAGGGACTTGGAGGCTGGCTATAAACAGCTCAGATCTACACTCGAGTCTCTGTGGAAGGTCTCGTATGTATAATCTACAGCAATTTTGATTTTCCTGAGTTGTCTTATTGATCAACTAATTCTGAAAAAATTCTCTGTCCACTTGTTTGTGGGATTTTACAGACCATGGAATGGCACTGATAAAGGAGCCTCCAGCTGTGTCCACAGGTTACGATTTGCTTCATCAGACAAGGGATACCATCTGAATGACAAGTGGCTGAGAATGAAACAGTCATTTATTTTCTTAATCCTAGGCTAAAGGAAATTAGCCTACATGTTTTAAAAGTGTAAGGTCAGGGCTTCCCTGGTGGCGCAGTGGTTGAGAGTACGCCTGCCGATGCAGGGGACACAGGTTCGTGCCCCGGTCCGGGAAGATCCCACATGCCGCGGAGCGGCTGGGCCCGTGAGCCATGGCCGCTGAGCCTGTGCGTCCGGAGCCTGTGCTCCGCAACGGGAGAGGCTGCAACAGTGAGAGGCCCGCATAAAAAAAAAAAAAAAAAAAGTGTAAGGTCAGACTGAAATGGCCTACTTACCTAAAAATCTTCTTCCCAAAGGAGTTTATGGAGGGAATATTGCTACTCCCTTTTCAGTTTTCTCACCTCCTTCATTCATTTACTAATAAGAACTGAGCCCCAGAGTGTTCCAGACACTGGGGTAGACGTGAGCATGAGCAAAATCCAGACACTGACTGAGTCGGGGTAACAGGCCTTAAGTCCCCAGCAGAGAGGTCTCCAAAAATCCCACCAAGTGCCACAAAAGGAGGAGCTGGCCACTGTCCCATCCACCACATCCAGTAGGAACCAGCGCCAGGCTCCACCTGCTCCAGAACATCAGGTTACCTTCCTTCCCTGGAAGGTCAAAGTGTTAGCAAGAAAGCAGAGAGGAGGTTGTGGAGAGAGAAGAAGGGGCCTCCCATGTGGGCTTCTAGGCTTGAGGCAGGCCAGGCAGAGGCAGGAGGGAAATGGCTTATTCTGGACTGAAATGGAACTTGGATTAATATATTGGATTGGACATTCTGATTGAAGAGATTGTTCTTGTAAGTAAAGCTTCTGGATGGCTTTAGTGCCCGCCCTAAAGGGTGGGGAAGGATGGCCTACAGAGCAATTTAATGAGATCTGTGAAAAATAGTACCACCGCCTGATTATTTCATTATTGTTCATGGTACAGGAAGTGTAGGTCGCCTTGGCAAGAGTAATTTCACAGACTTTGTCAAAATAACTCAACTCTTATGTTTCTAACTCACTTCAGTCCTCTTACCCTCATTGTATGATGGACCAAGAGCATATTTAGCTGCTGATGAAGAACTCCTAGTTTATATGCTTTTTTGCATTTTATTGAGATATTACAGACTTCAAGTAAAGGGCACTGAACATGGGTATAACTCAATGACTTTTTACCTATGAACACACCTGTACAATTCCCACCCTGAGCAAGAAATGGAACATTTCTGGCACTGGAGAAGCACCTCCCAGTCAAATGTCTCTCTTGTTGGGCATTGCTCAGTTTTCTGTTACTTTTAGTATTGTTCCTATTGATATTATATACTTGTTATATATCAGGATTAAGCCCTTTATCTGCCAATTACATTCATTTCCCCCAGTTTGTTCTTTTAAAAAAAAATTCTTATAGTTGATTTACAATGTTGTGTTAATTTCTGCTATACAGCAAAGTGATTCAGTTATACGTATACTGAGTTGGCCATAAAGTTCATTTGGGTTTTTCTGTAACTTTTGGCCACCCCAATATATACATTCTTTTTTATATTCTTTTCCATTATGGTTTATCACAGGATATTAAATATAGTTCCCTGTGCTATACAGTAGGACCTTGTTGTTTACCCATTCTATATATAATAGTTTGCATCTGCTAACCCCAAATTCCCAATCCATCCCTCTCCCACCTCCCCTCCCTCTTGGCAACCACAAATTTGTTCTCTATGTCTGTGAATCTGTTTCTGTTTTGTAGATAGGTTCATTTGTGTCACATTTTAGATTCCACATATAAATGATATCATATGGTAGTTGTCTTTCTCTTTCTGACTTACTTCACTTAGTATGATAATCTCTAGGTTCATCCATATTGCTACAAATGGCATTATTTCATTCTTTTTTATGGCTGAGTAATATTCCTGTGTGTGTGTGTGTGTGTGTGTGTGTGTGTGTGTGTATACACACACCACATCTTCTTCATTCATAAATGTCCATCATAAATGTCGATGGACATTTAGGTTGCTTCCATGTCTTGGCTATTATGAATAGTGCTTCTATTCACATAGGGGTGCATGTATCTTTTAGAATTATAATTTTGTCCAGGTATATGCCCAGCAGTGGTATTACTGGATCATTCGGCAGCTCTATTTTTAGTTTTTTGAGGAACCTCCATACTGCTTTCCACAGTGGCTGTACCAACTTACATTCCCACTAACAGTGTAGGAGGGTTCCCTTTTCTCCCTCTCCAGCATTTATTATTTGTAGACTTTTCAATGATGGCCATGTGACAGGTGTGAGGTGGCACCTCATTGTAGTTTTGATTTCATTTCTCTAATAATTAGCAATTTTGAGCATCTTTTCATGTGCCTATTGACAATCTGTATGTCTTCTTTGGAGAAATGTCTATTTAGGTCTTCTACCATTTTTTCGATTGGGTTGTTTTTTTGTTGTTGAGTTGTATGAGCTGTTTGCATATTTTGGAAATTAAGCCCTTGTCAGTCGCATCATTTGCAAATATTTTCTACCAGTCCGTAAGTTGTCTTTTCGTTTTGTTTATGGTTTCCTTAACTGTGCAAAAGCTTGTAAGTTTGATTAGGTCCCATTTGTTTATTTTTGCTTTTATTTCTATTACCTCCCCCAGTTTGTTCTTTTGCTTTTAACATTGTGTATGATACTTTTAAAATTTATATTCATAAGGGTGTAAGTATGTATACATTTATAAGAGGGTTTTATATATACTTTATCATAGAAATATATACACACATATACACATACTCACACAGACCCTATTAGTCTTTTTATTAAAAAATATATTCTAGGGGTGGGATAGGGAGGGTGGGAGGGAGAAAAAAAGAAAAAAAAATATATTCTATAATGCTATTTGTATGCTATTGTATATTAGCTGCATGGTAGGGTATAAAAATAGGTCAACTTAAAAGGAGGCAGTTATGAGGTGACAGTGTCACTTTATAGTCATTCTTACTTGTATCCTTTACAAACTAGATTAACTACCATACGTGTATCAAGGAAAGGACAAAGAAAGGACAAACCTAGTAAATTTTTATCATCCACAATTGATTGTCAGAGTGAGAGAGTGCTTAGGGAAAACAACGGCTTTCAAAAATACTAATATGAAGCCTATTGTATTTGAGTAGCCCAAAATAATCTTTTAAACAGAAAATAAATATTATTATATAACCTGAAAAAATATATTCTATAACACTTTCTGAACACAATTAACAAATAAATGTAGTTTGGGGAATAAAACAGGAGTTAGCAGCCCTCACAGCCCCACTCTGTAGTCACTCAGAGCAGCAGAGGTGAAAGTTCTTACGCCTCCAAAAATCCTAGTAGGAGCTGAACCCAGGCCGTCTGTCCATGTTCCATGGATCCTGAGCAGAGGGGCCTTCAGAATCTTGTTGGAAAAGCAGGATGATGTGGGTAGGAGCACAGGCTTCAGAGCCAGAGTTGCCTGGATTGAAACCCTGCCCTGTCGTGTGTCAGCTCTGTGGCTGAGCAAACGGTTTAGCTCCCCCAGGCCTCCATTTCTTCTTCTATAAAGTGGGGTTGGTACTACTTACTCCTTGTGGTTGTGAGGGGTTACGGAAGGTAACTCCTGTTCGAGTAACTGTTCTGGGTGGATGCTCAGAACACTACAGATGGCTGCTCTTGGTAGAGCCCTGTGAGGGTGCGTCTGGGCTGAACTCAGGCTTTCAGACAAAATGCCATTACCCCTATTTGACCAGTGAAGCCGTTAGGTCTCAGGGAGGTTCGATCCGCACTGCCCAGTGAACTTTCTACAGTGGTGGAAATGTTCTACGTGCGTAGCATCCAGAGTAGTAGCCTCTGGCCCCGAGGGACTGGTGGCTACAGAATAACAAGGACAGTTCCAGGCCGCTCAGAAGTGCCGCAGGGAGCCAGACCCAGCTCTGATGTCTGGCTCAGAATTCTTCCCACACTCCCCTGCAGTGCCCCGTTCCTCAGAAGCAGGAACCTGATGGATGGTCCCCGCTATGGCCCCAATGAGCCTGCTGAAGAGGGACACACCCATACTGGGCTTATGTAGACAAAAGCAAAACCTTTATGTAACATTGGTGTTGGGGTTATAAATCTGACAGAGAGGATGATGGCTTTTTCCCGGTAAGAAAGTACAACGAGCATCCTTAGGCTTGGTTTGGGCCTGCAGCCCCAGGCCAGCGGTACAGCGAGAACATGCCCTGTTGACTTATTGAGGCAGAAAAGTGGGTGCTGCTGTGATGGCCAGTGCTTAGTATGTTCAAAGACCTCAGGGATCAGGGTGTCCTAAAATGGGAGTTTATCATTTCATCTCCTGTTTCTTATTTTGACAGATGACAGGGGGCCCTTTTAAATTTTTTAATTTGTTGACGTTGCTTAGTAAAACACAAAATCCAGCATCAGATTAAAGCACTAAGTTCAGATTTATCCTTTGCTGCAAATCTGAAATGGAGGTTGGGCCAGGACAAGCACAGTACAGACTTTTGTTGTGGGCGGGAGAATGAAATGCATAAAAAAGAACCAACTACTGAGCTCCCATCGCCTCCACGGACAGCCCTGTCCTCTCCTCTCCTCGGGCTCAGCCCCCTTCTTGTCTGTACTCACTCCTACCAGTCTGCCGTGGAGGACTTGCCCTGTCCACATGCACTGCCTAGTGTCTGCTCTTGGGCCACAGATCTTCTTCCCACTCACAAGGCAGCCTTCGGAGTAGGGTTGCCTGACCTTGGAGCTCTCTCAGGAGAAAGAGTGCTTCCCTGTCCACAGTACTGTCTGCCACACGTGGGTGCTTCCTGACCTCATACTCCTGAAGATGCCCAGAACTTTACAAACGCCCCGTTCCCGAATCCTCACCACAGCTGGATGAGATTTCCCAATGCCCACTCCCAGGGGAGCTGTGTCCCTGGCACGAGCTGGGAGGAGAGGTGATGGGATTCCAGGCAAATGATCTCTGGGCCAGCCTGAGGTTTGAGATTGTCTTAGTTACAATATGGGACATACCATGCTTTACGGGAAATTGAAAACCTAACCCCCCACCTAGAAGGCAGTTTCCTCTCTGAGGATGCATTCTGAATGCAGACTTCCAGTGTTTTCAAAACATTCTTTAACAATACTGTATTGTTAAAGCAGTCTTCAAATACTAAGTCCTTTACTCCTCACTCCAGCCTTTTGAGAGAGGGAAGGTATAATCCCAGCTTTGTAGATTGAAGGGGAAATTGAAGGCTGGAGGTGAAACAGTTTGCCCAAGATGATGCAGGTGGCAAGTGGCAGAACCAGGTTTCGCACCCGGGCTGCTGGCTGCCCAGCTCAGGCTCTTAACCAACAATCTCACAGCCTCCCCATCTCTCCGGCCAACGCTTGGGATGCAAACCACTCAAAATGTAAAGTAAAACACTTCTGACTCAAAACAGTGAGCGTATCTTTGTTAGCACTGACACTGCTTCCCCTCTCTAAGTCTTCTCTTAGAAAAGTTACTTTCATCCTAGACTCTGTGTCACTTAGACAAAGGATTTGTATTTGCTAAAGGTTGATGGGGGGCAGAGCCCTTTCTTTCTCCCTTCCAGAAACCACTGCAGTGCCTCCTGCATTCAGACAGTGATTAGCAGGCTCCTGTGTACCAGTCTCCGCCGGTCACTGGCCAGGGCAGGAGTTGGGGCCGGTGCTGTCCACGGTCACAGGTCAGAAAACCCCCGCTATTCTCCAGGCCTCGGGACCCCAGACAGTCCCCCACTATCCCAGGTGGATCGGGGTGCAGCCCCACCACTCAGGGGCCCCTAAGTACAAGGAGGCTTCTGGGCCTTCCCCTGCCAGTGGGTTCTTGCAGGGGGGGATGCCAGGAACAAGAAGAGAGAATTCAGTCACAATGTGAGATGCTGGCAGCTATGAAAAAATTTATTTTTAATGATAAATTAGTCATCTACTGCTTCAACCTTGCAAATGCTTTTATAAAAATCAACAAATGGGAATATAATCAACAAATGGGAATACTTTTTATATTAGCCTCGTCCTTCTTAATTGGTCCGCATTTGCTTCTAGCTGTCCACACCACCACCGTTGACCTCTGAATGTCTAAGCTATGAAATCTCAAACATCCACCAGGTACAAACCAGCGTTTGTTCACAAGCTCAGACTTCCCATGAAGGCAGCCAAAATGAAATAGGAAATGCTGTCTTCGGTTTAATTAGGACAACAACTTAAAGTCCTTTCGGCTCCTACTGATTTCCTGGACACGTAGCTAGTACTTATTTTCACCTATGTGTTGTTGTTTTTGACATTGTTCTCTCCTCCGCTCAGAATAGCATCACATTTCACTGTAATTTCTGGGTCAAAAAGGACTCACGTGAGGAGAGAAATCTGGAAACCTGAATTCTAGTCTGGATTCCAGTATGTGCTGACTGTAAATTTGTAAAATTGGCCTAATGATCTGTATGGGGTTCTTCTGCAGAAAAGAATGATTTGTCAAATTGCTCTAGAAAATATAATATATAAGAAGCTATTATCTGATAAATATGGGTTCTCTTTTTTTTTTTTTTTTTTTTTAATCTTGAAGACAGATCCTAACTCTTTTTCTCTGGTCCAAGCAAACAACCAAGTAAGAAGATCCTAGTTCCTTGAACTGCTTACCAGAGCTTTTTCTTATCTTTTATGCATCCCTGTTGTTATCCTTTAAACTCTCCTTAAGCTTTCCATGCTTGTCTTTTAAAAAATGCTTGGCAATGGGGCTTCCCTGGTGGCGCAGTGGTTGAGAGTCCGCCTGCCGATGCAGGGGACACGGGTTCGTGCCCTGGTCCGGGAAGATCCCACATGCCGCGGAGCGGCTGGGCCTGTGAGCCACGGCCGCTGAGCCTGCGCGTCCGGAGCCTGTGCTCCGCAACGGGAGAGGCCACAACAGTGAGAGGCCCACGTACTGAAAAAAAAAAAAAGCTTGGCAAGACATTTACAACAGGATTTATTCAAGTCAGTGTGAAATAGAATTAAGAGTTTAAGAAGCCAGCGTCTTAAATGGAACTTATTTTCAGTTTCCATTAGTTGCTGAGACAGAAATTTCGTTTTCCCTTTAGAACTAGTGGGATTCTTTAACCTTTTGTGGATGGAGTTTATTGACAGAGAAAATGCGGAGAAGCACACATGGGATTTTATGTACTTTGATAGCTTCTTATCTCTGCTGTAAGAGTTTTCTGATGAAGGTGCCATAGGGGGTCCTCATTTTTCCCAGTTTGCATTCTGCATGCTCATAATCACTCTTGGACCTTGGAAGCGTTTCTGGAGACCGTGGCGTGCAGTCGAGTCCTCAGGACAAGCAACCCTCCATCACTTTAAGTCACCTTAGGACTCCAAGGAGCCCGCTTAACGTTGGTGCATCAAATTGTTCATTCGGGTCTGAGGTTTTGTCTCACCTGCTGCCATTTTCTTTGTGTTTCTCTCCTCTCCACTCTGCTCCAAGTCTGTCACCAACCTATATTTCATCTCCTGGTATAAAGTTTCTCTCTGGATGGATGTCAAAGGTTCTAATTCTACCACATTCCTATGACTCTGAGTCTCTTCTCTGTGGGGGAAACCGACCAGCTGTTTATCAGTTTTTTCCCCTCATGAATCCAGGAAGGGAGAACAAAGCATAGCTTAGAGAACACATTCTAGCATTTTCCTAAGGCCTTTATTCGAGTTAAGTTTTCTTGGCATGTGGCATTAATTAACTAAGAAGGTTATAAAATCAGGATTAAAATCAGGCCCTTCATTGACATATATACACTACCAAATGTAAAATCGATAGCTAGTGGGAAGCAGCCACATAGCATAGGGAGATCAGCTCCGTGCTTTGTGACCGCCTAGAGGGGTGGGATAGGGAGGGTGGGAGGGAGACGCAAGAGGGAGGAAATATGGGGATATATGTATATGTATAGCTGATTCACTTTATGAAGCAGAAACTAACACACCATTGTAAGGCAATTATACTCCAATAAAGATGTTAAAAAAAAAACCCAAACAAACAAAAAAACCCCAGGCCCTTCCAAACTTTTCTTTCTCCCTCCAATCCTTGCCATTGTCTTGAAAGCTACAATCCATATCAATTAACCGTCTATCTAGAAACCAATGGAAAACACAGCATGTGGCAAAGTTCTCTTTTTTTCTGATAAATGCTTTTTAAACAGGCTGATTCTCTTTTGAACCTTAAAGATGTAACCTTGGGAGCTATCTGATTTCAAGGTTGTAGGGCAATATTTAAAATTCTTATACACACAGCTCTTCAGGTCTAGAGGCTGAATTTTAGCAAGTCATTCACATGCAGTCATTTATTAGAAAATGATCAAACAAATGATTTTCTGCATGGCTTTTTCCTTCTCTCTGAGTTGGTGTCATTCATTGCCATTTGCCTCTTCCCAGTTATTTTTGTTCTGACATAGCTTCCACACTTTGCATTGTGCCTTCTCCTCGTAGCCTCCCACTTCACATCTGCTAAACTAATTTCCCAAACAGCCAGTTTAAGAAGAATTAGGTAGCTTATTACCACTTGTCTCAAAGTTAAGAACCCTTCCCAGGAACTTTTATCCATTCATCCAACAAATATTTGAGGGCCCACCAGGAGCACCTGTGCTTACCAAATTTGGGGTTTAATTATATCTGGACTTTACTACCTTTTCCTGGTACATAATAAGCTCCTACATGATAGTCAGGCACACATTTCCTATATATCCTGTCCCTCTTTGAAGATTCTAAATCTTATGAGTAATTAATAACTAGTAAGTGTTGAACAGGTATTGGAAGGTTTAGAATTACTATGGTATTGCTCCGTAGGGTTTCCTTCCAAACTTAATGCCCTTCCTTAAAATTTTCAGTTAGGCTGTTCTTTTTTTTTTAAATGATTTTTTTGATGTGGACCATATTTTTTTAAGTCTTTATTGATTTTGTTACCATATTGCTTCTGTTTTATGATTTGGATTTTTGGCCACAGGCATGTGGGACCCTAGCTTCCCAACCAAGGATCGAACCTGCACCCCCTGCATTGGAAGGCAAAGCCTTAACCTCTGGACCACCAGGGAAGTCCCAGGCTGTTCTTTCTATAGTGCAGACAAAACCAAATTTTATAGTGGTTAAAATATTTTTGTAGTTTGGTGATGAGAAATGCTGGAAAACCCTACTGTTCACTTTTCCAGTGAGAAACCCCAATTCAGAGTCAGGGTTGCCCAGAGGTGGTGAGAAGGTGGGCAAACCAGGGTGGTGGCAGGTAGACAAGGCCAGGCAGGTGATGGGCAGGGTCTGCCATACCAGCTTTCAGCCAGCACAATCCCCCCTGGGATCAGGTGTCAACATTAAAGTTCTAAAGGAAGGTTCCCCTCCCCAGAAGAGCAGAAAACCACACTGGTTTAGAGGCTTGTTATTTTTAGTTTGTTAACATCCAGGGGAGATTGTAGATTTGCACAGATTTGGGAAGATTGGTCAGCATCTTTGCCTCAGTTTCCCACTTGACAAAATGGCCCAGATCTAACCTAAATCTACACCACAATTTCAATTAAAATGTTCATCTTCTGTAGTCAAGAAGGCAGGAAACAGGCTGCTTTTCCTTTTCTTGAAAATCATTAAGTCAAACCTTAGGCTCTTATTTTTGAGCCTAACACATCCTAAGCCCCTTCTTTATGAGTCCTTCGGTCTAGGTATTAAAATTTATGGGGTTTTACTCCACTCTGCAGTATTTCCACTTTCCTTTTAAAAACTCTGGCCACTGTTAGGAATACACTGTACTGATTACAGTGAGAAAATTACTCTCATAATTCTCTTTACCCTCAAACTGTGTTTACTGAATCAGCCTTTCCCAATGTCCTAGAGTTCCCTTGGCCATATGTAGTATATTATAATTATTACCCTGCTCTCCTGAAAGAATGAAGGTAATTTCCAAGGTGCCTAAACTATCAACAGGGGTTAGTTTTAAAGTGCCAGAGAATCTGACTTATTGCCTCACAGATGATTTTTCTGTTCTGTCGTCTAGTCTTATTCATACAAACCTCAGTCTCAAGATCTGTCTCAAATGGTTGTTAGTATAGGTGGGAGATAGTTCCAGGCTCAGCACGGTAACCAGCTACAGTTTGGATGTGTCTTTCAGCCCAAGCTACCAGTGACCCTTCACTGATAACCAGTGTTTCTGGAGAGTCCTTATGTAGCAGTTAAAAACTCAGGCTTGAGCTGAAACTGCCCAGGTTTGTGTCCTGGGTCTGCCGCTTGCTACCTGTGTGACTTTGGACAAGATACTTAGATTCTCTGTACTTTGACTCCCTCAAATGTGAAATGGAAATAATAATGATTGTAACTGTGTTGCTGTTGAGGGTTGAATTAGATAATAGGGTGGTTAGAATATCATCTAGCGTGCGGCAAACTCTCACTAAGTCTCAGTTATGATAATTACCTCAGGAGTTGTTCACTAACCTAGGGAAAATATTGACTCTCCTAAGCATTTTTGAATGTGTTTGAGTAGAGTCTATAAAATCTTGGTAAAATATCCTTATGTCCCAATAGCTTACCTCTCCAGGAGGATTCTTGCATCATCGGGTGGTAACTTTTTGTTCCTAAGCATTTGCTGTGTGCCACATTCCACTCTTGGACACTCTGCTTAAGCTGTCACCTCTTTCCAGGGGGTTCCCAGACCTGCCCCTCTCCTAAGACTCAATCAGGCGCCAGGGTCTCACCTGCTTTTAGATGCTCCCCTCTTTTTTTTTTTTTTTTTTTTTTTGATAAATTTATTTTTGGCTGCGTTGGGTCTTCGTTGCTGTCCGCAGGCTTTCTATAGTTGCGGCGAGCGGGGGCTACTCTTCGTTGCGGTGCGCGGGCTTCTCATTGCAGCGGCTTCTTGTTGCAGACCACGGGCTCTAGGCGCATGGGCTTCAGTAGTTGTGGCGCACAGGCTTCAGTAGTTGTGGCTCGCAGGCTTAGTTGCTCCGCGGCATATGGGATCTTCCCGGACCAAGGATCGAACCCTTGTCTCCTGCATTGGCAGGCGGATTCTTTAACCACTGTGCCACCAGGGAAGCCCGAGATTACCCCCCCTTAAAGCCCCTCTCCCTGTGTTTCATTGGTTAGTATCTCCTCCATTCGCCCAGACTTCTGTTGGCTGTTCTGTGTCTCCCCCAGAGCCCTAGGTATTGAGGTGCTCAGTAATTGTTGAAAGAACACGAGCTATAGTCTCCTGTTCAGAGACTGAAATGTAGAAGTCTCACATTTTCTGGGCTCTGCCTCTTTGAAAACAGGGTGGTTTCTTTTTTCCAGTCTTAAGCCTCCTCAGCCCTGCTTGATGAATTGGAAAACGAAAACTAACCTAAGGAAGCTGTTGCTGGGATAACTGCAGGCCCTCTTGGGTGCCGCGGGGTTCACTCATCTTACCCCGAAGCTCCCTGGCTCGGGCCCGGCTCGCTCTACACCGCCCGCGGGTCCGGGAAAGGCGCTGCCGACTCCCGACGAGCCAGGCGACCCGGGAGCGCCACCTTGTGGGCGCCTTGGTTGCTGACTTTGCCAAGGAGCCGGTGTTCCTCCACCACCCAGTATTCTGGTTTCCCATTTCAGGACCTGGGGAAATGTAGCCAAAAATGAGATTCTAGATAATTACAAAATGGCGGTCAGGCAGACTTATTGTGAATAATCGACCTCTGGGTTTAAATAGGGCAAGTGCCTTTTAGCTGATTCAGATTTCTTTTCATTGAGTAGTAGGTACTATGCTTTTAAACAGGGATTTTTGAATGGCCAATTCTGGATTTTACATGCACTGGTGAAGAAAGAAAAATTTACGTTCTAGGTTGTACATCACAGGGTTCAGATTGTTATCAGTTTTTGAGGAGTTGTTTTTTGCATGAATTGTTTTTAATGGCAAAGTTTTGTTACTCAAAGTGTGACCAGCAAAACCCAGGAGCTCGTTAGAAAATTAGAGTCAGTCCCCATTCCAGACCTGCTGCACCGGAATCTGCGGTGATTCGTGGGCACGTGACAGTTAGCAAAGCGCGGGTGGAAGTAAGGTGGAAGATCTGTGCTCTTGTCCCCGCGCAGCCGCGTCCTTGTGTGCCTCATCTCACCCCACGTGATCACATTCTGTCAGCCTCAGCCACCCGGGTGTGAAATTGGATCTTGGTTCCCGCCTTACCTGCCCCTGGGTCGGCTGAGGAAGAGCTGAAATCATATACAGAAGGTCACTTTGAACCTGATAAAAGCCTGTGCAAGTGTAAAGGAAAACTATGAGTGAGAATTCTTACATTTCATACTCAGCCATCATTAGCTAATCTACTTCATATTAGCTGCATCCTCAGCAAAGCGAGCATTCACCTGTAACCATTTGTTGTGCTTCAGATAGTGTCTGGGCAGATTTCACCAAGTTTTCAAAGGTCTCTCTTAGGCTAGTCTTCCCAGAGCTCAGAATAATCAAATTACATTGTTTTCTTTAACAAGACCTTTCACAGAATTTGCCTTCCTGGGGTCTCAGAAGCATTCCTCCTGTTGAGCCCAGGTTGGGGCACAGTAGGTGCTTGGGGATGCTTGTTGATTAAACCACTAATTAGCCCCCAACAAGGTCCAAACACTGGCTTGATGTCCTTCACACTAATCCATTTATGATAATCAGATTATTTGCATCATTGAGAGACTCAACATAGCAACAGGATTCAGTCATCTCAATAATAAATATCAAATATCCATTAAGCAAAGACTCCTGGTGGCTGAGAAATCCTTTGGTAGTGCATGAAGATTGAAGTAGGTGAGATCATTAACTGTTTATAAACATCATTCCCATTACCTTTGAAACTGGGGGGTGGGGACAGACAAAGGAAAAGAGCAGCAGCAAGGTATTACTCTCTCCTCCTCGCATACATTTTTAAAGAAAAGCAATAGCCAAGAAGCTCTTGGACAATAAGTAGGTGAAATTTTAGGAAAACATATCAACTGAAGGTGTTGCCTGCGGCCCTAGTGGCTCGTGTTCTCGAAGAAATGGTACTGATTGTCAAACAGTGAAAGTGAAATATTGAGAAAAATGAATGACACTGTTCTCCACCATCCTGAGGCTCACAGATATTCAAGTTAAGTGAGACTTTTGCATTGTCTACAATTTGTGAAAGTATGGACTTTATGTTCCTAATTTACTAAATATAGTAAAAGTATGCTGTTTTCTTTTTATTGGATCCATTGCAATTAGCAATATTCTCTCTAATCATTTAAAAGAATTCAGAATGTCAGTGCTTCAAAATTACTTTTCCTAAAGTTAAAATGTACTTATAATGGGTAACTTTATATAAGAGGGAAAATAAACCCTCATGCCTGCATGTACAAAGATAGTCTGTCAGAGTCAGATCTTGAAAGCAAGTCATGGCGGCATTCAGTTCACCTCTGAATACCCGACAGTCCCAGGATGCTGCCAGTATGCTGTTGGTATTTTATGAGAATGCATGTAATAAAAGAACTACAACTTTACCTTTTTATTAACTTTTTGCTTTGAAAATTTTCAAATCAAGAGAAAATGTCAGAATTAAACAAAGTGCACGGATACACATCTGGAATCACTAATAGTTCACATGTTTACCACATGAGTGTTCCCCCTCCCTCTCCTTTTCTCTCTCACATTCTCTCTCTCCTCCCCTCAACCCAACAAAGAACAGGGACCTGCTCTGAAACAGCCCCAGCAAAATGATCAAATTCAGGACCATTTAACATGGATAGGATGCTCTCAACTAGTACATAGTTCTGACTCAGTTTTTGCTAGTTGTCCCAGTAATGCCCTGTGTAGCAGTTCCCCCTCGATCCCGGATCTAATCCAGGCTCACCTGTTGCATTTAGCTCTGGTCCCTTTGGTGTCCTTTAAACTGGACCAGTTTCTCAGTTTCTCTTTGATGACATTAACATTTTTGGAGTGTGCAGGCCAGTGCTTCCTCACAATGCAGGTGCGGGATTATGCATTTAGGGCAAAAATACTAAGTGATGATTCTTCACGGAACATTACCTTAGTGGGTCCATGATGTTGGTTTGCTCCATTACTGGTGGTGGCAACTCTGCTCACTTGGTTCAGGTGGCATCTGTCAGATTCTTCCTTTGTAAATAATAAATAATCTCTAATGGTAGCATTGTGGGAGGAGTACTCTGACACTATTAATTCTGTTTCTCCATAAATTTCAGCATCTATTCATGATCCTTACCTGATCCGTTATGACTACTTTGGTCAAAAATGGTGATTTTCTAACTCTTATATTCCTTTGCATTTATTGCAAGTCCACTGTAAAGAATAGTTTTCTCTTCCACCCTCTTTATGTATTTCTCTATTTATGTATTTGTTTGTGGGCATCAGTAGTGACTTGCAGGTGGTTTTGATTCAGGTGCCTATTACTTATTACTCTCATTAATCATTTTGGCGTTCATATGGTACCAACTTTGCTGGGTGGGTACCCTTTCAATCTCACTCCTGTGTTTGTTTGACACAGCCCCATTGGTGTGTATCATTTATTCTTTAGCATACCTGTACTGAAGTCCTTCATTCAAGTCACTGCCCAAATGACAGATTTTATTCTTGCAAAAATCTTTTCTTTAGCTATTGTTATGCCCCAGTTACTGATCTTACTCATGGACCAATGGGAAACCAGACAATTAAATCAGCCCTTATAGTACAGTAAGTTATCATAGGTTGTACCATAGGAACACCAAGGAAAAGCTCTTTGTCCCACTGGGTCAACTTAAGAAGGCTCCTGGGAGAAAGTACATCACCTCCTAGAGCTGAGAGATGAATAGAAATAAACCTGGGGAGAGGCAGCGTTCCAGGCTAAGGGGCACACATGTCTCTTTGAGGAATTCCTATCCCCCAGGGAGCCTAGCGACAGGGCCCCATCCCAAACCAATTAAGTCAGAATCTCTGGAGGGGGAAGGGTCTAGGGCCCATACATTTTACTTTCCATAAATTTGTCACGAGGAATGGTGTCATGGAGCTAAACCCTTCAAAACTAAAATTTAAAAAGATCCATTTCATTTTATAGGATTTCGAACTCAACAATGAACTAAAGATGAACGTCCTAAACTTGCTAGAAGAAGTTTTGCGAGACCCAGATCTTCTTCCCCAAGAACGGAAAGCCACAGCGAATATCCTGAGGTAAAGGCAATTGTAGGTGCCTATTAATCACACTGGTTGATTTGTGCTGTGTTCGTAGAAAATAAGATCCTGTCAAACCAGAAGGATGTATATTAGACTCCTGAGGGGCAGCAGGGATTCTGTCCTCACTGGGAAAGCTGCCTCGGGAAGACTTCAGACTGGGTGACATAACTTGTGTGCAGTACAGTCGCTCCTGTTTGTGTGGGCAGGTGGTGGTTTACTGTAGAACCAAAAGCCTGAAGATCCTCTCCTGCAGGTCCAGCAGGCATTGCAGAGGTGTTTTTTTCTCATGTGGGTTCTAAGTGTCTATTACAAGTTCATGTTTATGAGCGGGGTTGTAGTGTTTCTGTGGGAGTCTTGTGCACCTGGCTTGTGGATGTGCCGTCATAGAGCAGCTATGCGTTTTCTTCAGCTTGTTTCACTGGTCCTGGACCAATTTTACTGTCAGCTTCTTAGGTGGAGATTTCCACATCAGGTAGGTTGTATAAATTGGGACCCCACACTTCAGTTTGACAAAGTCTTGTACTTCAGGTTTCCCACCAGAGGTTGCTTGTGTCTGTCATTACACCAAGCATCCAAGCAGGTAACAAACTTTCTTATAGCTTCTCGAACAGATGGGTGGATTTTTTCCAGTCCACTTTACATGAAGAGGGCAGCCATCCATGTCTCTGTATGGACATTTCAGTTACAGCTTTCCACCTCACTATATGTCTGTCCCTACACGGGGTGGAAAGCCCAGCCCCAATCTGCCAGGGCCTGGTACTCCTTCACCGTTCTGATTTCTACTTCCCTCTTCATTCGCAACCTCTGGAAAGACCCCTTCCTTTCTTCTATGCTCAACTCTATTGTTGTTTCTTCGTTATCCACAATGTTTGTGTGTAGAGGGGAGTCCAATTTAGCTCAATCCACCATGCCTTTGGAGGCCCCTCCCTGATGCAGCAATGCAAGATTCTGGTCTGTAACATTTTAGCAATTGGACTACAAGTCATTCTTAGTCCCATTAGCTCAAGATTCCATAGCCAGATCCTTCTTTGGTCTGTGGGCTATTATGGGTTGAATTGTGTCCCCCTCAAAAGTATGTGGAGGTCCTAACCCTCAGTACCTGAGAATATGACCTTATGTGGAAATAGGGCTATTGCAGATGTACTTAGTTAAGATGAGGTCATACTGGAGGCAGGCAGGCACCGAATCCAATATGAGTGGTGTCCTTATAAGAAGATGCCCGTGGGAAGACAGAGGGAGACACAGAGAGAAGGCCATGTGAAGATGGAGCAGAGATTGGAGTGATGCAGCTGCAAGCCAAGGAATGCCAGGAATTGCCTGGCAAACCACCAAAAGCTGGGAAAAGGCAAGGAAGGATTTCAGGTTTCAGAGAGAGCATGGCCCTGTGGACACCTTGACTTTGGACTTCAAGCCTCTAGAACTCTGAGACAATGAATTTCTATTGTTTCAAGCCACGTAGTTTGTTGTACTTGTTTAGGGCAACCCTAGGAAACTATTAAGAGCCTCTGTCACTTTTTCCATCCTATGAAACATCTAAGTGAGCTTAGGGGCTCAGTTACTATGTTTATTTTCAGATTTTAAAATTTGAAATACATCTTCAGATAAAGCCTGATATCGGTGGATGAGTGGTCATATCTGTGAGTGATTGCTGTTCCTCTTTTCTCCATGTGAACAGTTGATTATCCTCCTTGTATTTAAAACATTGATAATTAAAAGCTAGGTTCTGAAAGTGTGTGCCCCTAGGGACGTTTGACTAAATAACTGGCAGGGAAATGGGAGTGGGGTGGGGCTCAGACTGGGAAAGACTGTCAGGATTGGCCAGTTTGAGGCCCTCATGTTGCCTGTCCCATCACAGCACCCATGCCAGATATCACCAATCAAATCCTGAGCACTTTCTTCCTGCACCCGCAGGTGAGCTCAGAACTCAGCTGATTGGCACTACTACTTCAGATGAAAATTATTTACCATCTCAGGTCTTTATTATTCATCAGGCTTAAGATGTACAAATTATTTTTGCTGAGTAAGTGACCTGAGAATTAGAAGTGTAAGACTGATAAGGAATGGAAATTGTAGTAGATGGTACAGCCTGGGAGTGTAACACCTAGCAGAGTCTGATTCTAACTTTTGCAGGATGTCACAGGTTTCAATCTTCGCTCAGCCACTAATAGCTGTCAAGTTTCTTAATCAATCTCAACCTCATTTTCCTCGTTTATAAAGTGGAGCTATCAATACCTTCCTCACTGGGTTGTTGTGAAAATCACATGATATAATATGTGTAAAGAGGCTAACACAATGCCTGAAACATAATTAGTACTCATATTACTGCTACAGGCGTTGTTATTATTATTATTAGAAAGCACTGACAGTAGCTCTTGGGAAAAATAGTTTCTGCCATCAAGCCAATACAGCCCAAGTAAAACCAGGCTACATCTTTGTCAAACTCAACTTTCCTTAGGCTTCATTACCTTGTCTATAGAAAAGACATGATAATAACATGATAAAAAACATGATAAAAACCTATAATGGATTATAATCTGGCAAAATATTGAATCACTATGCTATACTCCTGAAACTAACACAATATTGTAAATCAACTACACTTCAGTTACAAAAAACTAATTTAATATTGCACAACAATATTAAATAAACAAGTGAATGCAATTTAAAAATCATTCAAATATATACTTTAATCCGAGTCCAAACCACTGGACTAACAGAGAACCTCAGACCCCAGGGACTATTCATCGGAGTGAGGTCTCATGGAGGTCCTCATCTCAGCACCAAGACCCAGCTCTACCCAAGAGCCTACAAACTCCAGTGTTGGAAGCCTCAGGCCAAACAATCAGTAAGACAGGAACACAATCCAACTCATAAAAAAAAGAAAAAAAGAGACAGCAAAAAAATATGTCACAGATGAAGGAGCAAGGTAAATAAATGAAGAGGAAACAGGCAATCTACCTGAAAAAGAATTCAGAGTAATGATAGTAAAGTTGATCCAGAATTTCAGAATTAGAATGGAAGCACGGATTGAGAAAATGCAAGAAATGTTTAACAAAGATCTAGAAGAACTAAAGAACAAACAAACGGAGATGAACAACATAATAACTGAAATGAAAAACAGACTAGAAGGAATCAATAACAGAATAACTGAGGCAGAAGAACAAATAAGTGAGCTGGAAGACAAAATGGTGGAAATAACTGCCAAGGAGCAGGATAAAGAAAAAAGAATGAAAAGAATTGAAGACAATCTCAGAGACCTCTGGGACAACACTAAACACACCAACATTCAAATTATA
Organism: Globicephala melas; assembly: GCF_963455315.2. Classification (NCBI taxonomy): domain Eukaryota; kingdom Metazoa; phylum Chordata; class Mammalia; order Artiodactyla; family Delphinidae; genus Globicephala; species Globicephala melas. The sequence goes on from NC_083316.1 coordinate 64,071,595, forward strand.
GGGGTCCCAGAAGAAGAAGAGAAAAAAAAAAGGGGTCTGCGAAGATACTTGAAGAGATTATAGTTGAAAACTTCCCTAACATGGGAAAGGAAATAGTCACCCAAGTCCAGGAGGCACAGAGAGTCCCATACAGGATAAACCCTAGGAATAACACACCAAGGCACATATTAATCAAACTAACAAAAATTAAATTCAAAGAAAAAATATTAAAAGCAGCAAGGGAAAAACAAAAAATAACATACAAAGGAATCCCCATAAGGTTATCAGCTGATTTTTCAGTGGAAACTCTGCAGGCCAGTAGGCAGTGGCAGGATATACTTAAAGTGATGAAACAAAAAAAGCTACAACCAAGATTACCCAGCAAGGATCTCATTCAGATTCAATGGAGAAGTCAAAAACTTTTCAGACAAGCAAAAACTAAGAGAATTCAGCACCACCAAACCAGCTTTACAACCAATGCTAAAGAAACTTCTCTAAACGGGAAACACAAGAGAAGAAAAAGACTCACAAAAACAAACCCAAAACAATTAAGAAAATGATAATGGGAACATACATATCGATAATAACCTTGCATGTGAATGGATTAAATGCCCCAACCAAAAGACACAAATGGCTGAATAGATACAGAAACAAGACCCACATATATGCTGTCTACAAGAGACCCACTTCAGACCTAGGGACACATACAGACTGAAAGTGAAGGGATGGAAAAAGAAATTCCATGCAAATGGAAATCAACAGAAAGCTGGAGTAGCAATACTTGTATCAGATAAAATAGACTTTAAAATAAAGACTGCTACAAGAGATAAGGAGGGACACTACATAATGATCAAAGGATCAATCCAAGAAGAAGATATAACAATTATAAATGTTTATGCACCCAACATAGGAGCATCTAAATACCTAAGGCAAATGCTAACAACCATGAAAGGAGAAATTGACAGTAACACAATCATAGTAGGAGACTTTAACACCCCACTTACACCAATGCACAGATCATCCAAACAGAAAATAGATAAGGAAACACAAACTTTAAATGACACAATAAAACAGATAGATATAATTGATATTTGTAGAACATTCCACCCCAAAGTGGCAGAATACACTTTCTTCTCAAGTGCCACAGAAGATTCTTCAGGATAGATCACATCTTGGGACAAATTAACCTCAGTACACTTAAGAAAATTGAAATCATATCAAGTATATTTTCTGACCACAATGCTGTGGGATTGGAAATCAATTACAGGAAAAAAACCTGTAGAAAACACAAATACATGGAGGCTAAACAGTGTGCTACTAAATAACCAAGAGATCACTGAAGAAATCAAAGAAGAAATAAAAAAATACATAGAAACAAATGACAACAAAAACACAATGACCCAAAACCTATGAGATGCAGCAAAAGCAGTTCTAAGAGGGAAGTTTATAGCAATTCAATCTCACCTCAAGAAAAATCTCAAATAAACAATCTAACCCTACACTTAAAACAACTAGAGAAAGGAACAAAGAAAATCCAAAGTCAGTAGAAAGAAAGAAATCATAAAGATCAGAGCAGAAATAAATGAAATAGAAACAAAGAAAACAATAACAAAGATCAATAAAACTAAAAGCTGGTTCTTTGAGAAGATAAACAAAATTGATAAACCCTTAGCCAGACTCATCAAGAAAAAAAGGGAGAGGATGCAAATCAATAAGGTTGGAAATGAAAAAGGAGAAATCACAACTGACACTGCAGAAATACAAAGGTTTATAAGAGACAACTACAAACCAACTATATGCCAATAAAATGGACAACCATGAAGAAATGGACAAATTCTTGGATAGGCACAATTTTCCAAGACTGAACCAGGAAGAATTAGAAAATATAAACAGACCTATCTCAAGTAATAAAATTGAAACCATAATTAAAAATCTTCCAACAGGGCTTCCCTGGTGGCGCAGTGGTGGAGAGTCCGCCTGCTGATGCAGGGGACACGGGTTTGTGCCCCAGTCCGGGAAGATCCCACATGTTGTGGAGCGGCTAGGCCCGTGAGCCATGGCCGCTGAGCCTGCGCGTCCGGAGCCTGTGCTCCGCAACGGGAGAGGCCACAACAATGAGAGGCCCGCATACCGCAAAAAAAAAAAAAAAAAAAATCTCCCAACAAACAAAAGTCCAGGACCAGATGGCTTCACAGGCAAATTCTATCAAACATTTAGAAAAGAGCTAACACCCATCCTTCTCAAACTCTTCCAAAAAATTGCAGAGGGAGAAACACTCCCAAATTCATTCTACAAAGCCACCATCACCCTGATACCAAAACCAGAAAAAGATATCACAAAAAAAGAAAATTATAGACCAGTATCACTGATGAACATAGATGCAAGAATCCTGAACAAAATACTAGCAAACAGAATCCAACAACACTAGCAAACAGAATCCAACAACACATTAAAAGGATCATACACCATGATCAAGTAGGATTTATCCCAGGGATGCAAGGATTCTTCAGTATATGCAAATCAATCAATGTGATACACCACATTAACAAATTAAGGAATAAAAACCATATGATCATCTCAGTAGATGCAGAAAAAGCTTCTGACAAAATTCAACACCGATTTATGATAAAAACTGCAGAAAATGGGCATAGAGGGAGCCTACCTCAACATAATAAAGGCCATATATGACAGACCCACAGCAAGCATCATACTCAATGGTGAAAAACTGAAAGCATTTCCTCTAAGATCAGGAACAAGACAAGGATGTCCACTCTCACCAGTCTTATTCAACATAGTTTTGGAAGTCCTAGCCGCAGCAATCAGAGAAGAAAAAGAAATAAAAGGAATACAAATCGGAAAAGAAGAAGTAAAACTGTCACTGTTTGCCAATGACATGATACTAGACATAGAAAATCCTAAAGATGCCACTCGAAAACTACTAGAACTAATCAATGAATTTGGTAAGGTTGCAGGATACAAAATTAATGCACAGAAATCTCTGGCATTCCTATACACCAACAATTAAAAATCAGAAAGAGAAATTAAGGAAACACTCTCATTTACCATTGCAACAAAAAGAATAAAATACCGGGCTTCCCTGGTGGCGCAGTGGCTGAGAGTCTGCCTGCCGATGCAGGGGATGCGGGTTCGTGCCCCAGTCCAGGAAGATCCTATATGGCACAGAGCGGCTGGACCCGTGAGCCATGGCCACAGCCTGCGCGTCCGGAGCCTGTGCTCCACAGCGGGAGAGGCCACAACAGTGAGAGGCCTGCGTAACGCAAAAAAAAAAAAAAAAAAAAAGAATAAAATACCTAGGAATAAACCAGCCTAAGGAGTCGAAAGACTTGTACTCAGAAAACTATAAAACACTGATGAAAGAAGTCAAAGATTACATAAACAGATGGAGAAACATACCATGTTCTTGGATTGGAAGAATCAATATTGTGAAAATGACTATACTACCCAAAGCAATCTACAGATTCAATGCAATCCCTATCAAACTACCAATGGCATTCTTCACACAATTAGAACAAAAAATCTTACAATTTGTATGGAAACACAAAAGACCGCGAATAGCCAAAGCAATCTTGAGAAAGAAAAACAGAGTTGGAGGAATCAGGCTCCCCGACTTCAAACTATACCACAAAGCTACAGTAATCAAGACAGCATGGTACTGGCACAAAAACATAAATATAGAATCAGTGGTACAGGATAGAATGCCCAGAGATAAACCCACTCACATGTGGGCACCTAATTTACAACAAAGGAGGCAAGACCATACAATGGAGAAAAGGCAGCCTCTTCAATAAGTAGTGCTGGGAAAACTGGACAGCTATATGTAAGAGAATGAAATTAGAATACTACCTAACACCATACACAAAACTAAACTCCATATCGATTAAAGACTTAAATGTAAGACCAGACACTATAAAACTTTTAGAGGAAAACAGAAAAAACACTCTTTGACATAAATCACAGCAAGATCTTTTTTGACCCACTTCCTAGAGTAACAGAAATAAAAACAAAAATAAACAAATGAGACTTAACTAAACTTAAAAGCTTTTGCACAGCAAAGGAAACCATAAACAAGACAAAAAGACAGCCCTCAGAATGGCAGAAAATATTTGCAAATGAAACAACAGACAAAGGATTAATCTCCAAAATATACAAACAGCTCATGGAGCTCAATATCAAAAAAGCAAACAATCCAGTTAATAAATGGGCAGAAGACCTAAATAGACATTTCACCAAGGAAGACATACAGATGGGCAAGAGGCACATGAAAAGATGTTCAACATCACTAATTATTAGAGAAATGCAAATCAGAACTACAATGAGGTATCACCTCACACTGGTCAGAATGGACATTATCAAAAAAGCTAGAAACAATAAATGCTGGAAAGGGAGTGGTGAAAAGGGAACCCTCCTGCACTGTTAATGGGAATGTAAATTGATATAACCACTATGGAAAACAGTATGGAGCTTCCTTTAAAAACTAAAAATAGAACTACCATATGACCCAGGAATCCCACTACTGGGCATATACCCTGAGAAAACCATAATTCAAAAAGAGACATGTCCCACAATGTTCATTGCAGCTCTTATTTACAACAGCCAGGACATGGACGCAACCTAAATATCCATTGACAGATGAATGAATAAAGAAGATGTGACACATATATACAATGGAATATTAATCAGCCATAAAAAGAAACAAAATTGAGTTATTTGTAGTGAGGTGGATGGACCTAGAGTCTGTCATACTGAGTGAAGTAAGTCACAAAGAGAAAAACAAATACTGTATGCTAACGCATATATATGGAATCTAAAAAAAAAAAAAGGTTCTGATGAACCTAGTTGCAGAGCGAGAATAAAGAGGTAGACATAGAGAATAGACTTGAGGACATGGGGTGGGAGGGCGAAGCTGGGGCGAAGTGAGACTAGTGTCGACATATATACACTACCAAATGTAAAATAGTTGGCTGGTGGGAAGCAGCAGCATAGCACAGGGAGATCAGCTCGGTGCTTTGTGATGACCTAGAGGGATGGGATAGGGAGGGCGGGAGGGAGGCTTAAGAGGGAGGGGATATGGGGACATGTGTATGCACATGGCTGATTCACTTTGTTGTGCAACAGAAACTAACACGGTACTGTGAAGCAATTATACTCCAGTATTAAAATAGTAAAAAAAAAAATATATATATATATATATACACACTTTAAATGGGTGGATTGTTTGGTATGTGAATTATATCTCAATAAAATTCTTACCAAAGAAACCCCCATAGTCATAACCCACTTACTGCTATATTGTAAAAGAAAAAAAAGAAATAAAAAACAAATCAAAAAGCAATTCCACTGGTGGGTGCCCCTTAGCTGCCCACACAGAATTCTAGTCCCTTGCAGAGTCTTCCAAGTATTCTGAAAGTCTCAAGAAATATGTGCTCAGGAATGAACCCAGTCATTTTCCTGCCTCAGCGTCTTTATTCAAGCTCACCGCCCTGAGGCTACTTGAGGGAGAGACCTTTCAGTGCCAGCACGGTTTCTGTAGAGAATGCTGCCTGGCAGTCTTGTGAAGCCACCATTTCCTTATCAAAAAGCTGAGAAAGATGCCACCTGCCCTGTCCCTGTGCCACCTGGGTCCCAGAGCAGCCTCACTCAACCCAGAGTCTCTCTCTCGTGAAAACAGCTCTTTTCACATCTTACCTGGTTCCACCATAAGAATTCGAAAGCCACCTGCAGAGCCAAGCAGGGAATAGATGTTACACTATCCCACCTATTCTCCCATCTCTCACCATCTTTCTTCCCATGAAGCCAAAACAAAACCAAGGCTTTGTTTAGCCCTGAACATGTCAACTAAAGCTGACAGATACCGGTGGGGTCACCAGCCCATCAGCTGAGCAGACAGTCAGACCCTGAGTCACAGTTTGAATCAGCTGAGTCCCTGGGGCACTAACTTATCTTCCCAACAAGCCAGTGAATAGATTTGTGGAAAACAAAACAAAACAAACAAAAAATACCCCCTGGTACAAGAAGACAACTGATATTTGATTGAATTTCTCCAACCAAGTAATTCATTCCACTTGCACTATGTATGAGGGTCCCTATCCCAGCACATGAGATTGTGTTTATAGGAGGAATAAATCGTGTATTAGTTTTTAGGGGGGTTGATAACTTTACATATCCGATACTTATGTTTATATGTATGAAATGTGTGTTTTTAAAAATCATGTCAAAATGATTAGAAAGTAGAGTAGGAAGTAAGACCTAGACAGAACCATCAACTGAAGGAATGTTATCATTCATGAAATCTCTTCATGAAAAAAAAAGAAATCATGGGGTATATGAGAAAGAAACAGAAATAAAAAGGATTATTTAACAACCTGAAAATTATAAAGATTTTCCTGTTAGTTCATTTCTTAATTTGAAAACAAACAGGGAATTATTTTCAGCTGAAACCAAGAGAATTTAGTATTAAACATTTCCATGCATTCATGGACATCTGATTTTTTTTAAAAAAAAAGTACCAGAGCATATGTAGCAATGGGCTCCAGTAAGCCCAGCAGGAAGGAAAGTCATGCTTGAGAAAGCATGGGAAGGAAGAGGTGGTCTGGCAGGTCCCAGAAGAAACATGAGATTAAACCATTCACAAGGTGGGGAGGAGAAGAGTCTGAGGCAGGCCATGCCATGGGCCCAGGCCAGCCCGTCACAGTAGCAAGCAAGCAGCCCATTCGAGGACAGAGGCCAGTTGCTCTTGGCTCTGTTTTTAAGACTACATGATATCTACACTTGAAGGGGAAATTCTCTAGTTATAGAATTTGCATAATCCCGTTTCCTTTCAAGTTTTTAATCTGGTATTGCATTATAAGTGCATAAATAGTAAATTGATCATAATGAGTGATACGTGTGGGGAAAACCCAGGATCCTGGAGTATTCATCAAACTCTAAGGTAGTCAGAAGACTAGAAGCAAATCCATCCTCTGTTGGAACTGGACCAGGGTTAGAGAGGCCTTCACATCTGAAGGGAACGTTTCTGAACACACCTCCCTTCGAATACAAGTTAGGATTGTGAGAGGTTAAAAAAAAAAAAAAAATAGTCCCGATGTTAAAGATTTAGATGCATTCAAGTCATATAACAGTGAGATATAAACATGACACATATATTTAAACACATAATACATTAATGCAGTAAAGTGAAAGCTTTCTATGATGAATCATCCCCTCCTTACACAGTGTCACAGGGATTACTTTATGCTGAAGAAGTTTAATTAGCATAGGTATTTTGTGGCCCTGTTTGTGAATAAAAACCTCTGCTCAAGATTTTTATATTCCTAAAATACCACGACCCTCCAACGTTGTCTGACCAGCTGGCTTCTGAATCTATGCAGTATAGTGTTTTTTGTAGACAACTAACATGCCATAGAATGAAAAGAAACAATGATTGACTTCTTGGATGGTCAACTGGAGTGGGTTCAGTCATGAAAAGGGGACCCACAAACCTCACACAGCCCCAAGCAGCATTAGACTCCTTTTTTTTTTGTAGAAGAAAAACTACTTTCTTCAAATTGCTTCATACAATAAACCAGGTATTCAAATGAACAGGCCAGGATAAATGTTTTGCTTGGTTTAATCGAATCAGTTGACCAGAATCAAAGGAAATCCAGGCGATTGTATCAAGCTAAGGTACTTGATACATCCAGCTGAGGTACTCACTGTGGATGTTTACATGTTACAGGTCAAGAATATTTGACATGTCGGTGTTTAGGCGTAGCATTTATTTCGTTCAGACCCATTAGAACTTTTACACCAAAATGACGTCTTGCCCCTACTCTTACTTGGAGTCAGGGGCCTACCTCTCTTACTAGGTGGATTTTGTTCACCTCCTTTCCTGGCTTGAAAAGGCCTTCAAAGATAATTAGTCATCAATTTAGTTTTTTACTTTCTAATCACTTTTAATTTTGGTGCGAAGTGTTTTTTTGACAGCTGGATCATCCTCATTTATTAAACACATCTCTATATTGTTCTGAGCTATTTCCTCGGGTCACATCTACCTTAAGAATTCGACTTGCCCTATGCATCTCTTCCTTTTACTTGGCTGTTCCCGAGTTATATCCTTTAGAATAAAACTGTAACTATAAGCATAAAAAAAAAAAGAAAAAAGAATTCGACTTGCCATCACTAATGAATTCATGGGTGGGCATCAAATTCTGGAGCTGGTTCCTTAATAATAATACTGAAAATCTTTTGTATTTTACAGAATGTCACATGCCATTTTATGGCAGAGTGTACATTTCTATAGTTATTTTTAACCTTGTTGGGGGTCATGGATTCCCCAAAAGAATATGATGGAAGCAGTCTCCTCTCAGAAAAATGAACATATGAATATATGCAAACATTTGCATATCATTTTTAAAAGTTTGTGGACCTCTAGAGATTATTTAGTGATACTCTAGGATTAAGAACTTTTGTTCTAAGGGGACATTTTCGAAAGAGATAGCATTTCTTTTGATTTACAGGGCAGACTCTTTTGAAGAGAGAAATGTGAGGTAACTGAATGGGACCAGATGTATCTTGGAACATTAGCGTAAGATCGTTGAGGAGAGAAACATTTGATAGAAGCGAAATAACTTCTGGACCATTTCTTTCCAAGCTAAGAATATTGCCCAGCCTCATAAAAAGGATCTTTTCCACGGGTACACAGAGTTATAAGGCCACTGATCTCTCTCCAAGAACACAGGCTACCGTAGAAAGGATGACATGCGCTTTGGGAAAGAGTCACTTTTCCCCTGTGTCTAACCCTTAAGTGTGATGTAACAGTCTTTGGAGAAAGAGTTATGTTTACTTATTTTTTCCTCACCTTAATCTTCCCTTTAGCATCTGGTGACTTTTTCTTCTCACAAATGATACGGCTAATTGCAGACAAGAGGATTGCCATTCCTGTGATCTAGAAGGATTCTGCTCCCGGGTAAACAGCCAAGAACTTTTGTTAGAGAGAAGGAAGATGGAGGAAAAGGAATTGACCTTTTCTGGTGTGTGTTCTATGCTGAACCTTTGAAGTAGTGCCTTTCATAAGCCTGCTCATGACAAGCAAGAGCAACAGGAAAGCAAACTGGACCGAACCCTGGGCCAGTTAGTCCATTTCTTTGAGCTTTTGTTTCCTCATCTATAAAATGGAGATAATAATGCTTACTTTATAGGGATTTTTTATGATATAGGAGAGAGTGTGTGTCAGATGGTTAGCACATGCCTGGCATGTAATGAGCATACAATTACCCTCCTCAGTTGATTTTGTATTTTCGAGGGTGATAGTTTTGTTTTTATCAACTCAGAACACAATAGAACATCACATCATTGTTGCTTTTTAAAACTAGTGTCCTCCAGCAGACAGGCTACATGATTGGGCACTGTTTAAATATTTTAATACTTTTAATATGTGATTATGCCTTCATTTTAGGACACTTGAAGTGTTTGGTCCAGATGGCAAGTTATATAATCAGGTTAATTTTCCTGGACCCTGAACTTCTCTTGGACTTGAAAGTATCACTGTCACTCTGGAACCAGCACCCACCTTAACTTATGTATTCAGTTACTCATTTGTCACTGATCAAAAAATATATTTACTGAGAGCTGAATAACACCACATGTGGGGATACAGTACCAAATGTGTCTCAGGAAAGCCCATCTGGGAAGCAAAGGGGAAGAGTTCACCTGCTGGCTTTCTACCTGGTATTGTTTGAACTCTTGCTACCCAGGAACCCCCCTGAGCTTCTGGTCTACCTATGCCTGCATCTTCTGCCTCAGCATCAGCAGGGAGGGGCCAGGGTAGGGGCTGGAGGATTGTGGATTGGACACTTAGGCCTGTTAGAAACCCTGACTGATAGCAACGCAAGGCACCCAGATTCGTGGCATAGATCCGCTCAGTAACGCAAAGCACCACCTTACCCTCTGCTTCACTTTCACAGCGGGTGTTTTATTTACAACTTGTGTGTAACAGCTTGGCTCTGTGTTATAAGTCAGGTCTCTTGATGATCCTCCTCTGCCTTTAACATGTGTGTCTTCCTGTTTCCTTGATCCTCTGTCTTCAATTCACGTCTCCACAGCCTCGCAGACCGGAGCCCTCCAACTTCCACCCAGGGAAAACTGAACTGCATTTTGTCATTTCATTTCTGGGATGTCTATTTTCTTTTCATGGAGGGTATTTTGACTTTTTTTTAGGGCCCTTTCACAAGATGATCAAGATGACATCCACCTAAAACTGGAGGATATAATTCAACTGGTAAGTTCAGCCGTGGTCTTATCCTGCACAATTATATGTAAGACTCACCTCTCAAAGGCAAGCACTGTGCCCATAACTGATAACTGGGTTCTGGACTGTATATTCTGTCGCTGTAAACTGTGTGAGAAGAACCAGATTTGGCTTTGGGGTTTAGCAGTTGGTCCATGATGTTAATGCCGGCTGTTATTTCTGAACTTTCTGCCATTTTCTTCATAGCTGGAATCTAGGGTGGACTTTGTACTCCAAGCAGCTGCAGTGAGCTGGCAGGCACCTTGCTTCCGAGTGTGTTTCATTCCCTGCCCTCATCTCTTGTAGACAGACTGTCCGAAGGCCGAGTGCTTTGAGACCTTGTCGGCCATGGAGCTGGCTGAGCAGATCACCCTCCTGGACCACATCGTTTTCAGAAGCATTCCCTACGAGTGAGTGTGCCCTCACAGCAGCAGGGCTGCCTTACAGCTGACATTGTTCCTCAGCAGATGCGTATGCGCAGAGCTGTGGCTCTTAGTCTTATGTTGGTTTTGTCCCACTTGAATGTCTTTTGGTTCCACTATATGTTGGAAATATTTATATAGAAATATTGGGAACTCTCAAGATGGTCAGTCTTGTGTTTCTGTATGTGCTACAGTTACCATAGAAGGCGAAGTTCTCTGTCCTCTCACATCTTTGTGTTATAGAAACCGCAATACAGTATAACAGTGGTTCTCAAACTTCATGGTGCCTAAAATCATTTGGGAAACCTGTTCAAAATGTACATCCCTAGGTACCGCCCCCTGGCCACCCCCCCGGCAGAAATCCTGATTCCAGTAGGTTTGAGGCCCAGGAAACTACATTTTCAATGAGAATCCCAGATAATTCTGCGTGAGCTAAGACTATACTTTGAGAAACACTGATGTTGGGAAATTCTGTAAATTCTGCTGCAATTTTTCCCCCATGTCCATAAATCAGCAGGTGGTATTGCTGAGCATCGAGACTCCAGAACAGCGTAGACTCCCAAGACAGAGCTTTGCACAGAGCACACTTGGAGTGGGTATCTGCCGAGTGAACGCTGTCACATAATGAGCATCCATGTCACTACTGCCTTTTAACTGTCTCGTGTGCAGAGTAAGGGAGGCTCTTTAAGCCCCCTCCTGCTGTCCTAATCAGCAGCTCTACAAACAAGGCCTTTGTGTGGACAAATAACAACTGTTGGCATAAGTCCCCTGTGAAATTATAACTAAATGAAAGGTATGGGAGGGGCTGGGTAAGAGGTATGACTGTGGTCCATGTTGTATGTAGAGAAGAGGACATCCAGGATGATGGAGGCTCAGGCATAGCCGTGTTGGTGGTCAGAGCTACAATAGAAGGGGCAGGGCCGGAAGATGCTCCTGCAGACTTTTCTTTTATGCATTTTATCTTATTTCCCACTTTCAGCAATTGTAGGCCCATCCATGAACATGGGGGAAAAAAGGAACGTGGCCCCTTGGCTGTACAAATGAACCCACTGACTATTTGATGACTTGAGTTAGGAGTGCAGTGCCTCTTCCCCCCACCTCCTGACTATCCTCCAGTGCAGTGAGGATTCAGGAGGGAGGGGAGCATGACCAGTATGGAAGAGGAGAAACAGCAAAGGCTGAATCTTTGTGGTTGCCCTTGGTGTGGTCTCTTCCTGGGACCCTTCTCACCTCTCCTCCTCTCTGCTGCTGTGAACATGTACCAATTTTCATCCGTGGAAAAAGCACATCTTTATGTCCAACAGCCTTGCAGGATGGGAACAGTACCACCCACGTCAAGGGACTCAGTCAACATTGGTGGATTAAGAATGTGTCAGAGTAATTTCATTTTAATTTTGCTAATGCCTTGACAAAATAATTCCTGTATGCTCCAGCTTGATTGTCCCTCGCTTGCTGTGATCCAGTGACCCACTCATGAGTGAAATGAAGGAGCAGGGATGTTATTCAGAAGACAGACCTTCCTCCAGGCTGAGCTCCCACCACCGTAACTGCCTTCCTCACACGAACGGGCTGCAAAGTGCTAACACCAGCATTTGTTCATTTGGCCCTTACCACGTGTACTGTTCCGGGCTCTGGGGCGAACAAAGGAAAGTCCCTGCCCATGGAACTGACATTCTCCTGGAGACTGTCAGAGCAAAGTGGAGGAAAACATGCTGTTCTTGATTAACATTTTTGGTAGTGATGGATTTTTCAAGCCTTCTGCTAAGGCTTAAGATTTTTTCAAGGTGATCCAGGGAAAATGGTCTTGGTTTCTGAGTTAGCACTTAAGCTCTTTATTCCTCTTGTCATTGTTTTCCAATTTCAGAGAAGCCTTTATAATGATCCTAATAGGGACCCGGTTCCAAACATTTATAAGAGAAAGCTGAAACTGAAGAATCTTTTTCTTTTTGGCATCAAGTGGTGAAATGGTAGAATTGAGCTAAAATTCATTTGAGATGGAGCAGCGGGGTTGGGCAATGTCAAGTTTAATGTATATAATATTCATAATAATTATTCAGGATCATGGGCACCCTTAAAAAACTTAATTGATTTTGTGTTTTGTTTTGAATTTTCAGAGAATTTCTTGGGCAGGGGTGGATGAAGCTGGATAAAAATGAAAGAACACCTTACATTATGAAAACCAGCCAACACTTCAATGATGTGAGTAACCATAAAAATAAAACCTTGGGTGGGAGTGTTATAGGAAGATGAGTATCAGGGTCTTGAGATGCCTTCTCTAAATTAAAAGAAGTCTTCCACCCACTTTTTAAACAAAACTGATGGAATGTTAAAAAAAAAAAAAGCTTAAATATCCTCTATGAGTTCACAGTGATGTGATTACTTCCAGTTACCTTCCAGTTCACATTTGATGGTACACAAGTCTGGTAAATGCTCAGTGATGCATAGGTAGCTGCTATTATTTTTATCATGATCATGATTACTTCATGGTCGTAGACTGACTGGTTCTAACAGCACTGTGTCACTGGCCCCTGGTGGTACTGGTGATGGTAAGGCTGGGTTGCTACAGCTCCTCCTCATTATTACTGAACATTCAGTCCCAGTACATTCCAGGGCGGGAAGGAACCTCTCTGAGCGTAATTACAGTGATGCTGAGACTGCGTGCAGAGGTAACCAGCTGTCGGTCCATCTCCCCCTCTGCTCTTCTGCAGCAGTTTAGATGGAGTTGCTTTTATACCCTCCTCCTCCCTATTGGTGCTGTCCTACTGGTCTTAGTCCTGTGGAAGAGCCACAGATGTTGGAATGTCTTCAGGCCTATCCCGGCAAAGGGAAGGCTCCCTTTTCAATTCTACTAAAGTACGGTAAAAAGAGTAATGATGATGTTTAAAAAAAAAAAAAAAAAGACTACCAGGAAACCTGTAGGTAAATTAATGTCATCCAGAATCAAAATACAAAATAACAGTGCAAATTCCCAAGACAGTGCTTTGCTGAGGGTACATGTGGAATAGGTGTTATTACATAACAAGCATCAAATGTCACTGCTTCCTAAAGGACAGGACACATGACCTGTCTGGGCCACTCTTTGAGAAGCAGAGCCCCTTCTGTGCACAAGAAACCTATTTTTTTTTCTTTTTTGCCTGTGCTGTACATACACTTGGGATGAAATGGACACTCAAATCAGAGGTTCAGTCCCAGGCTCCATACCCACATGTCTCTACTTGGGTGGCCACTTGCACTGTGTCCAGATTGCAAATGGAACTCATCATCAGAGTTCCTCCCAGACCCACCAAGCCTGCTTCTTCATCTTATTCTCTGTTCTTGGTCTTGGGTAATGGCCCCACCAGCCACTCACTCAACCAAGCACGGAATCTAGAGGTCATCTTCGACCCCTTCTTCTCCTTTCTCCACCTCGCTCACCCCTCAACATGTTAGTGAACCCTAAATCTACACATCTCAGACTCTTCTTTTCCCCTCCCTTCCCACTGCCATAATCTTGATTTGGCCTTTCATTCTTTTCTCCGGGAGCTCCTAACTCACTATCTCCCCACCCCCATCTCACTGACACCCAACCCTTTCTTCACACAGTGGCACGGAAATAACTTCTCTCGGAGGCCCATCTAATTATATCTCTTTGATGAAATTTTGTCAGTGGCTTCCTCTCACCTTCACAATACGGCCCCAGCCGCTCAGCCTGGCCTACAGGAGCCCTGCCTCCTGTCATCCTTGTCTCTCGCCAACCCCCGTGCTCCTCAGACAGCTGCCAGATCCTCCATGCCACCACGCCTTCCCCCTCTGTCCCTTTGCAGACACTCCTCTACTTTGATGGGAAGCAGTAGCTAGCTTCTCCTCACGCTTCAGGGTTCAGTGCAGGCACAATCTCTCTCCTCTGTACTAGGCCACCTGCCCCATGCTGCCTCTATTTCTCAAGCTCCACCGCACCCCCCCCAGCCCTAGCTTTGCATTTCGCTTTGTGGTACTTACTTGTTTCTGTCTGCCTCTCCTCACCTTCCCACCCAACCAGGCTCAGTGCCTTAAGGTCAGGGAGACTGATTTATTTATTTTTCCTGTTCCCACAACCTAAAAGAACGGTCCTTACTAGGTGCTCAGTACAAAATAATTTCTCTAATAAATATGCACAATGATAGTTCTGAGGCCCTGTGAGATTTAAAATACCTATGGAATTATCAAAGAATTGGTGTACTCATCAGATTTAGTATATGGATATAAGATTATGGACCCCAGATTCCCTTTATTCGTAATCAATCCTGTTCTAGTCTTTTCCTTTCCATATTCTAAGTGTTGAGCTTCTTAAGTTGCCTCTTTTTCTCTTGGCTTTAACTAATAGAATTACAGTGCTTAGCCTTGAAACTGTAGGTCCCTTTAACTGCTGGTGGAAAAAAAATTCAGCAAGATAAGATGAAAATGTTCTCTCTTCTGCACCTAAGTGTTTCTGGTTTGAGAGTTGGTAGGTTAGAGTTTGATTTGATTGGGAGGAAATGTGTTTTCTTTGTGATAACTGAGGCTTCCTAGAGTGAATATCCCCACACCGTTGGGACCCAAGGAACATCGGGAGAGGCCCCAAGAAGTGAAACCCCTGATCTGCAAAGGTTGCCATTCCTCAGGGGTTAGCTCGTTCTCTGCCATTCTCTCAATAATTATTGGAAATGACTCCTCCATCAAAATTACTGATTAGCAAAACCACCTCTTCCCCCAACAAGCTGATCCCAAACAACCCCTCTCTTCACTCAGGCTGAACAGGTGTTCGTTCGTGTGTTGTTATTGTTATCATTACAGACTTTAGTTTCTTCAGAAGGTTGATATCTAAATGGACTATGATCTCGCATCCCTTGACACCTGCTTTGCTGACATTTCTGTAGGTAATTCAGGTATCGTGCCTGCATGAATTGCTCTGGCTCTTAGCTGCCCTCTCTTGGCTTTTCCATTGTCTCAGATGAGTAACCTGGTGGCCTCCCAGATCATGAATTATGCGGATGTCAGCTCCCGAGCCAACGCAATTGAGAAGTGGGTGGCCGTGGCGGACATCTGCCGGTGCCTGCACAACTACAACGGCGTGCTGGAGATCACCTCAGCCTTAAACAGAAGTGCTATCTACCGGCTGAAGAAAACCTGGGCCAAGGTGTCGAAGCAGGTGAGCATCAGCGGGCAACACCTCCCGCTGCCGCGAGGAGGAGAGACTGGGAGACCAGAGCCAGGATAAATATTACTGATTAGGAAATAATTAGCTGAAATGTGCAGCTCCGTTGCCAAAGAAAGGTGCCAACATGGGTAATTACTGTGTTCTTACCACTTAATTGATTCTGCTCGTATGTGTTTCTAAATGGTTAATTTAGAAAAGAAAATACAAACCAAAACACTCATTATAACATATCTGGGGACAACTTCAGACAATGTGGTTGACAGTCAGGAGGTGTTCCCTGAATCATTTAGGGAGGGCGCATTGATTCCAAGTGAGCACAGTGATGTCCGTGGATCCATTCTTTCTCCCTCAAAGTAAAGGTACAAATGCCTTAGGGCCAAAGACCAGGGATAGAGGGCCTCCAGGTTCACCTCTTCTTTGTCATTCAGGTAGTCAAGTTTTGGCATAATGACTTGAATGTGAAGAAATATAACTTCTTAATTTTCTTTTAATTGGACTTAGCTTGTTCACGCTTATTTTTTCCTTCAGATAATTTCAGGATTCAAGTGACATCACCGTTTCCCCCCTGCTCTTCCCCCTGAGTGTCAGTGGGTGTTAGGGAGGGCTTTTCCGGGCTTGTGGAAGGCTGTGTGCACCCACTGGCCTCCTGCTGTAGTCTTTGGCAGTTTAGTCATTGGGTACAAGCCGCTGTGAGTTGCCTGTGCCTGGTGTTCAAATGGTCAACCTACCCTGCCAGGAACATGGCATGGTTATTGCACGCAGGGAGCCTGGCTGACCTCACCTCCCATTCATCTCTCACTTGCTCTGCTGATTCTCTGAGATGGGGTGTGTATTACCTCTACTACAGGCTGTGGTGCCCCTTGCTGATCCCTAGTGGGCAGGCTAATTCTTCATTACTAGATAACTCACTTGACCCTCTCAAAGGGTGTTGGGGGAACTTTCTAGGCTCCTCCATGTCCCATGGGCGCCAGAGGCTAGAAGTGTTTATGCCAGGCCCTCTCTGCATATCCTTCTTCCACAGACCACTGTGCCTGCCTTGTTGTGACCACCCAAAGTTGGTGAAGGGTGTCTTCAGGGCGCCCACCTCAGGGGTTTCAGGCAGGAAGAATAGCATATATTCTGCTGACATTTCCTCAAAGCTGTCTGGTTTCTGTTGCCCCCTCTGAGGGTTTAAGCCCCTCTCAGAGACATTGCTTCTTACTCTATTCTATTTTCTTTGCTCTCTCCGAGCCTTTTAAATTCCTCCCTATGTAGCAAGAAACCAAGCCTAAGTCATATCTTTTATCCCCTCCCCCCATTCCTTAGTAAAAATGGAATGCTCTAAGAATCCCAAGTTTGGCCTCTAGAAATGGCAAATTCTTCTGTGAATAAAGCCTGGACCTTGCAAATAAAAGCCACAGCTTTTATAAAAACTGTTTTTAAAAAACTTTTAATCTTGAGATCACTGTAGGTCCATATGCAATTATAAGAAATAATAGAAATCCCTTCCACCCTATACCCAGTGTCCCCCAGTGGTAACATCTCACATAACTACAGACAATATCACAACCACAAAATTAACCATTGGTACCATCCACCAATCTTATACAGACTTCATTACCTTTACATGTATTCATTTGTATGTGTGCATGTGTGTGTGTGTGTGTGTGTGTGTGTGTGTGTGTGTGTGTGTTTAGTGTGCCTTTATTACAGGAATAGATGCATGTAATCACCACCAGAGTGAAGATACAGAACAGTTCTATCACTAAGATCCCTCCTGCCACCCTTTTATAGCCCCAGCCACCTTCCCCCCTCTCCCTCCCTAACTCCTGGCAACGACAGATCTGTTTTCCATCTCTGTGATTTTGTCATTTCAAGAATGTTGTATAAATAGAATCATGCAGTATATGACATTTTGAGATTGCCTTTTTTAAAACTCAGAATAATTCCTTTGAAATCCATTCAAGTTGTTACATGTATCAATTCTTAGTTCCTTCTTATTGCTGAACAGTACTTCCTGGTATAGATATGACATTTCATTTAACCATTCACCCCTTGAAGGACATCTGGGTGTTTTCAGTTTCAGCTATTACAAATAAAGCTGCTGTGAACATTCATGAATATGTTTTATGTGACTATAAGTTTTCATTTCTCTGGGATAAATGCCTAAGAGTGCGATTGCTGGGTCATATGGTAATTGTGTGTTTAGTTTTATAAGAAACTTCCACTCTTTTCTAGAGAGGCTGTACCGTTTTACATTCCTATCAGGAGTGTATGAGTAAACCAGTTTCTCCACATTCTTTTTTTTTAGATATAAATTTATTTATTTATGGCTGCATTGGGTCTTCGCTGCTGTGCGCGGGTTCTCATTGCAGTGGCTTCTCTTGTTGCAGAGCATGGGCTCTAGGCGTGCGGGCTTCAGTAACTGTGGCTCGAAGGCTCTAGGGCACAGGCTCAGTAGTTGTGGCTCACGGGCTTAGTTGCTCCATGGCATGTGGGATCTTCCCGGACCAGAGCTCGAACCCGTATCTCCTGCATTGGCAGGCGTATTCTTAACCACTGCGTCACCAGGGAAGCCCTCTCCACATTCTTGTCAGCATTTGGTGTTATCACTATTTTTAATTTTAGCCATTTTGAAATCTCACCATTGTTTTAATTTCCACTTGCTAATGGCTAATAATGTTAAACATCTTTTCATGTGCTTGTTTGCATCTGTATATCCTCTTCAGCAAAATACCTAATCATGTCTTCAGCTCATTTTTTAATTAGATTGTTTGGTTTTTTTACCTTTGAGATTTGAGAATTCTTTCTATATTCCTCCACTTTATTCTTCTGTTTCAAAATTATTTTAACTACCTTAAGTGCTGTGACTTCCATATAAATTTTAGGATAAAAACTATGTCTTAAAAACTTTACTGAGATTTCCATTGGAATTCCATTAAACCAATCAATTTAGGGAGAATTGACATCTTTACTACACTGAGTCTTTCAGTCCATAAACACAGTATTTCTCACAATTTCTTTAGGTTTTCTTTGATTTCTTAAATCAGCATTTTGAAATCTTCAACATACAAGTCCTGTATATGTTTTGTTAGATTTATGCCTAAATATTTCATTTTCCTTGGAGATATTTAAATGTTCTTGTGGTTTTAATTTTGGTTTTCACACATTCATTGTTAGTATATACAAATGTAATTGATTTTTTTGTGTTGGTCTTGTATCCGTAACCTTGCTGAACTCACTTATTAGCCCTAGGAGCTTTTTTGTAGTTTCCTTGGAATTTTCTACATAGACAATTATGTCACTTGTAAGTAGGAACAATCTTATTTCTTTCTTTCCAATTTATATGCCTTTATTTCCTTTTCTTGCCTTATTGCTCTGGCTAGACTTTCCAATGCTATGTTGAATAGGATAGTAAGAGAGGACATTCTTACCTTGTTCTTGATCTTGGGGGGAAAGCTTTCAGTTTTTCACCATTAAGGATGGTGTTAGCTGCAGGCTTTTTATAAATGCTTTTCATAAAATTGAGGAAGCTACTTTCTCTTCCCTAGTTTTTGAGAGATTTTATGATGAATGGGTATTGGAATAGTATTTTTATTTTATTTATTTTTATTTAAAAAAATTTTTAACATCTTTATTGGAGTGTAATTGCTTTACAATGTTGTGTTAGTTTCTGCTGTATAACAAAGTGAATCAGCTATACATAATCATATATTCCCATATCTCCTCCCTCCTAAGTCTCCCTTCCACCCTCCCTATCCCACTCCGCTAGGTGGTCACAAAGCATCGAGCTGATCTCCCTGTGCTATAGCTGCTTCCCACTAGCTATCTATTTTACATTTGGTAGTGTATATATGTCCATGCCACTCTCTCACTTCACCCCAGCTTATCCTTCCCCCTCCCCATGTCCTCAAGTCCATTCTCTACGTCTGCGTCTTTATGGAATAGTATTTTTAAAGTGGGCTTCAAACAGCTATATCAGAATCCAAAAGCTGGACACTGACCCCTTGGTCATGGCTGGGTTTTGCCTCCCTCTAACGCGGTGGTGGCCTCAGCCATTAGGCACTGGATACAAAGAGCATATTATCCTGTCACACACATGTCACATTTCATCAGAGTCGGTATTGGTCAGTCCATAGCCAAGCACAGAATATGTGCTTTAATGACTTGGAAATTAACAGTCGAAAAGATTCATCATGAAAACTCCCTGACACAAGTCTTCTCCTTTAAGATTCCCTATTCAACATGTGCTTTTCAGTTCTTTAAGTTCCTAAGTTTCTTGTGCATTACAGTTTTTCTTTTCTACACATTTTCTCTCTTTTTGGCTCAACGATTAGTGTAGTCACTTTTCTTTACGTGTTCTTCCTCCTTTTTTTAAACATTAAATTTAAATATAATGCCCCCCTCTATACTTTGAAAGTCATATCATATCACAATAGTCTGGCACAGGTATCAGTAACTGCCACTGTAGAAGAGAACTGAGCATCTTTTAGTAACTTACCACCTTACCAAACCATAGGAATATTTTCATGACATACTAAGTTATTTGTTTCTTTCTAGACAAAAGCTCTAATGGACAAGCTTCAGAAGACTATTTCATCTGAAGGAAGATTTAAAAATCTCAGAGAAACCCTTAAAAAGTATGTCTATCTTAATTATTAAATTATTCATAATTCACAAATATGTTTATATAATTTTTATAGTGTACAAATAGTCACTTACCTCCTACTTTGGCTTGAAAAGAAAAACAAATGGGAACAACTTCCATCACATAGGTGTTTTTCTGATTTCCCTTTTCATTTGGAATACTGTGGATACAGTAAGTAAATAGCTTATGGACATACTCGTGGTATGCAGAGCTTTCCAAATAAGAAGAAAATATCACCATAGTAAATCAAACCACATAAAGAGTAAATAAAACTCTTTTACTATAAAGAGTTTCTTGACTTGGTATTTCTTAATCTAAACACAGTGATTTCCTGTGATTTTTTTTTTTTTTTTTGTGGTACACGGGCCTTTCACTGTTGTGGCCTCTCCCGTTGCGGAGCACAGGCTTCCGGACGCACAGGCTCAGCGGCCATGGCTCACGGGCCCAGCCGCTCTGCGGCATGTGGGATCTTCCTGGACCGGGGCATGAACCCGTGTTCCCTGCATCGGCAGGCGGACTCTCAACCACTGCACCACCAGGGAAGCCCTCCTGTGATTTTTTAATTTAAATATTCCAGTGCCTATTGATTATTGTTATGTATTTTTGACCTTTTGTTGCTGGATCATTCTCTCTTTCTACAGACACGCACACACACACACACACACACATGTGCACAGAGACAGAGAGAGAGAGAGAGAGAAAGAATAAAATGTATTCTCCTGCAACTTGTTTTCTTATCATCTACTGCACATACTTGCCTTACTCTGGAAAATATTGTCCTGTGATGCCCTGAGAGAAAGAAAGACTCATAGTAACAACAGTGACAACAATAGCACAAGAACTATTCACTGAATACTTGCTAAATGACAGACTCTATGTGAAGTGCTTGATGTGTCTAATTTAAGCCTCACAGCAAACTAAAGAGATAAGTTTTATTGTCTCCATTTTACAGACAAGGAAACTCCAGTTCAGAGAGTTTGGCCTGCATCACTTAGTAAGTGGTCAAGCAGGGACTCAAACCCAGTTCACTCTGGATCAAAAGGCCATATTCTCAGCCTCTAGACTCCTTGAGAAAAACAAGTTCATCCCCCTTCCAAACAGCAAAGGTCTCACTTTAGCATGTAGTTGTCATATTAATTAAGTCTATACCTTCTAAAACATTTAAGTACTAACTAAAACAGAAAACAAGTTTTACAAGCTCTAATTACATTGATGTTTTTTTCCACCCACTTCTTTAAGGTTGAATGTTTGCACTTTAATGAGGTGAGGGCATGGGGTTTTCCTACATGCTTTTACCCCTCAGAGAAGTGTGGCCAATGCAGATAAATACTGCAAGCAAGTCTCGCTAGCAAACGTTAGTATTTGTCTGTAAGACATCCCGTTGTTTGAAATACCATTGTCTCAAACACATAGTAAAGCATGGGCGGTAATTTTGTATCATATTCTATTGTGAGGCATATTTAAAACTCTGCATATCATAAGTGTGCTTCTGAAAATGGAATTTAAAACTTGATTCTTCAGGGTGGGAGCAGCACATTTGCTTCCTATTTATTTTAAATGGGGAGGTAAGTGGACACTTGTGGGAATGAGCATGACAACAGTACCTCTTGGTCTTGCAGTTGTAACCCCCCTGCTGTTCCTTATCTGGGAATGTACCTGACAGACCTGGCGTTTATTGAAGAAGGAACACCAAACTTTACTGAGGAAGGCCTCGTCAATTTCTCCAAGATGAGAATGGTAGGTGAGAATTTCATACAATCAGGCTGTCTCAGTGACATCAGTGGCTTACAGAGAAGAGGCGACATCATGGAAGGTCACTGCTTTTTATGCTCGAGGTGAAGAGGTGGTGGACACTGGTGGTGGACACCTGATGTTGGCTGATTCAGGAGATTTTCGCAGGTCCATTTCAGCTTGCAGTCTGGACAAAGAGGGTAGGGAATAAAGCTCCAGGGATGACTTTCTAGGACTGACCAGTGATAGACGGGTGCTGAGGCTTCTTGCTGGACAGCTGGGTTCTAAGCACCAAGTTAGAAGCAAGGAGCCCATGGACACTAGCACCCAGGGCTTGCCACTCCTGAACCTGAGGCCGCCCCATGCCAGCTGTTGCCCTGATGGTGAATTCAGTATTTCCTTGCTGTTAACATTTTGTGTGGCTCATTAAAGGACAAGAAAGTCCTGGGGCCTGGAGCATGATGGGACAGGGCTCCAGATACCTCACTGGAGGAAGGGACTGACTTCTCTGGGACGGGCTTCCAGAAGAATGTGCTGCAGCACAGGGGCAGTACTTAGGCTTTGCTCTTGTTGTTTCTCCGTCAGATATCACACATCATCAGAGAGATACGCCAGTTCCAGCAGACTTCCTATCGAATAGACCATCAGCCAAAGGTAATATTGTGTGGTTGTAAGAGAATTTAATGAAGAAAAAAGGGGAAATTAATTCATTGGAAACAGCAGTAGAGTAGATCAATAATACCAGAAGCTGACTCAAAGAAAAGACCAATAAAACAGACAAATCTTTGGTAACTCTGAGTAAGAAAAACAAGAAAGAAAGCAAAAAGAATATCAATTCATCATCAAATTCTATCTGTTTTACATCCTGTATTTCTTGTGAAGCTGGAACCACCCCTGGTCCAAACTACCAATATCTGTTACCTGGTCTACAGAATGCAAATCCATTCTACAAATTTACAGCCAGATAGAACTCTCTGGAACACACAGTGGAAGTTGTTTGCTTTATTGGCTTCCCTTTGCTCTTAGGATAAGGAAAGAAAAAAATCTTGATATGTCCAAAAAGTCTTGCATTATGTGGTCCCTACTCATCTTTCAAGATTCATATCACGTCTTATACCCCCTTCCTCTCTCCATTCCAACCATAACTGGCCTTTATTACCTCTTTCTTTCTTTACTTTTGTTCCTTCCTTCCTCCCTCCCTCTATCCCTCCCTCCCTTCTTTCCTTCTTTTCTTTTCATTTTTTAATAGACATTATTTTTTAGAATCATCTTAGCTTTACAGAAAAATTGAGAAGGTGAGACAGAAGATTCCCATATAACTCACAGCCAATTATCCCTATTAGTCATGGAACCTGACATACTTATTATGAAACTCATAAGGAAGGTTTAATAGGCCAAAAAAAATAAGGACTTTTTGAAAAATAAGAAGAGTAAGGGAGAGCTTACCCTACCAGATACAGACACTAAAACTGTACTGAATAAAACAGGACTATATTGGCACAGGAATACAAACTCAATGGAGCAGGATAAAGTCCAGATGCAGATTTTGTCTATATGAAAATCTAATATGGGATAAAGGAGACGTTTAAAGAAAGCGCCAGAAAGAAACTGACCATTGTATAAATGGAATAGGAATTTTGGCTCTCTGTCTTATACCATTCACAAAAATTAATTCCAGATGAATTCACTACTTAAATATTAAAAAATATTAAATTATTTAAATAAAATATAGGACAAAATTTCATGACCTTTGGGTTTGAAAGACCCTAAACACAGAATGCAAAATCTGTAAAAGACAAGCTTGATAAAGTTTTTGCTGAATCAAAATCTAAAACTTCTATATGACAAAGGGCAATTGTTTAAAAAGTCAAAATACAAGCAGTAGACTAGGAGACAATGTTTGTAACATTTAAAACAAAGAGACAGAATAAAAGTATTCCTATAAATCTATAAGAAAAGCATAAACAACTCAATAGGAAAATTGGCAAAGCTATAAGCAGGTAACTCACAGAAGAAGAAACAAATAAATATTTGGAAAATGTTCAACTTCATTAATAAGAAAAAATGCAGATTATGAAGCATCATTATCAGCTATCAGAAAGACAAATTTTTAAAATATTGATAACAGCAAACATGAGTTAGGGTATGGGATAACAGGTGCTCTTATGTACTATAGGTACAACAGTTTTGGAGGTCATTTTATATTACGTTTTAAAATTAAAAATTGACATACCAAGTAACTGGAATTCTTATACACTGCTGGTGAGAGTAACACGGTACAACCTCTTTGGAAAAACTGTGTCATTTGGAGATTTCTTGAAATGTTAAATATGCATCTACCTTATGACCCAGGTATTTATCCAAGAGGGAAGTGAAAACATGCCCATTAAAAGTCTTGTATAAAATGTTTATAGCATTTCTTAATAATAGCCAAAAATTGGAAACAGCCCAGGTGTCCATAAATAGATGAATGGATAAACAAATTGTGGAACATCTATACATTGGACCCACTACTCAGCAATGGAAGAGGACAAACCACTGAAACACGCCACAATATAGATGAATCTCAAAACATTATGCTGAGTGGAAGAAGCCAGACACAAGAGAGTACATACCGTGTGATTCCATTTACATGAAGTTCTAGAGCAGACAGAACATGTGGTGGTAGAAATCTGAGCAGCGATTGCTTCTGGCAGCAGGTCAATTGGGAAGCTGCATGAGGGAACTTTCTGGGCTGATGGAGTTATTCTCTAGCATGCTATATATGTAAGTTACATGGGTGTTTACATTTGTCAAAACTAATCAAGCTATTAATTTTACTTATGTCTGTTATATCTCAGTAAAAATAAAGAAATATTTTCATGGAGCTACCCCATGTTCCAACATGTTCATCTCCATATCCTTTCCTTTCATTTCATTTCCAGTGTCTAGAGGACCATTCACATGTGAGCACTAGGAAACATGCTAACAAGGACTTCACTGTAACTTTGTGTCATAGTGAAACACTGACAGCCACCAAACACCCATCGATATGAGATCATTAAATAAACTCTGACATGTCACACTGTTAATGGTGCACAGCAGTTAGAGCTCTTTGTACTGACATGGGGAGCTCTCCACAACTTCTAGTTTGACAAAAGCAGAATAAAATGTATCGTTTTGATACCACTTATAAGGGGAAAAAATGATTTCTGTTTAAGTGCATGGTAATGTCTAGAAAGACACAGAAAAATGTCTGGGAGAATACAAGCCAACTGATAACAGTGGCAATTCTTGAGGGCAGTGCCTGGGGGTGGGAGTTGACAGAGGACTAGAGATGTGTGATTTTTTTTTTTTATAGTAAGAATATATTCATAATTTTTTTAGTTACCTAAAGTATTTCAATGCTTAGGAGAAAACGTTGAATTGTGTCAGGTTCCATGCAGAAAATGTACGTACTGGTGTTGTGACAAAACTCAAAGTGGGGATTCCCCTTTTTTCTCCAGGTCACTCAGTACTTGCTTGACAAAGCCCTCATCATAGATGAAGATACACTGTATGAGCTGTCTCTAAAAATTGAACCTCGGCTCCCAGCTTGACGATCCAGCCTTGCCCTGAGTCGGTGGAATTTTCGTGGAAAGCAGAAGGGACAGAACTGTGCATGCCACGCCTCCCACAGTGCAGGGAGGACGGGGGTGATGGAGACGAAGCCAGTCTCCTTTGTCCCCCGAAGATGATGGAACCAAACGGGAATTCTGTCTCCAGCCAGGGGAGCCCAGTTGGTTGGAGTGGAAGACAGATGCTTCAGACTTGGGTGGGAAGGTGAAGAGATTGATATTTGGTAAAGCTGAGGGCACATTTGCATGAGGGAATATAAGACGGGAGGTGCTGGTAGCCATTTTAATGAAGCAGGTAAGAAGGGGAATTTGAAACTGCTGCATATTCTATTAGAACTCGGGGACGAGGGTCCATAGAAAAGGCTTGTGATGTTTCGCTGGCACTTTACTGGCCCAGTGCACCTCCCAGTCTTCTCCTAGGGTTTAACTGCTTCTGTTACATTTCCTTTGTTACAGGCTTCCAGAAGAGCTGCCTCTGTAGGGATGGGCCGACACATAAGCAATTTCAGTCCTCAGCATGTGCATGGTCCTCAGTGCATCATAAATATTTATATTGGAGGAATGGCATGTTCTGAAACTGCTCTTTCAGTCTTTAGGCAACAGGACAGGGAAGACAGGTTGAAAGTCAAGTGGATTTGTACGTAACATTTCCATAATTAAAAACTCAGTAGCCGTGCCCCTGCGGAGCCCAGCCAGTGGCTCTCTCGAGGTGGAGGAGTGGGGGGCTTCTTCCTGAGGCTGTGGAGACCAGGAAGCCAATGCCCTTGGAGAGACAGGTGCAGGCTTTGCAAAACGATGCCCACGCACCTCACCGGCAAAACTGTGGAATACGACAAAAGGCCACAAAGTGCTACAGGGAAGAGTGGGTTTCAATGCTAAGTGAAAAGATATACTTAAAAATCATCTCTGCACCTTGCTGTGCTTGTTTTCTTCCCTCCCCCGCCCCGCCGCCCCCCACCATTGGTAATGTGGGAATCTATTCTGATTTACACAAACCATTTTTAGCCTCACTATGAACGTTGATTGTATTTTTTTTTAAAAAAAGCTGTTTAGTGGGATTTTCTTTTTAAAACCCACCCTTCCGTGTGCTGTTGGTAGACGGTTCTTCCTCAGTCTTTAAATTTGGAGACATTTCTGAGTGAAAATATTGTAAGTATATGGGAAATGGACCCAACCACTCAACAGCCCTTGTGTCAGAAAACCAAATGCAGGGGTTAGTCCTCCTACCCTAGGCTGGGAAAGCAACCTTGCTTCTCCCAGGATTGTTGGTTGTTGAAGAAATAGGGCTATCTCATGTTTACCTCCCTCTTCTCTTCTCAGGGAGACCTCTGCTTTCAAAGAAGAGAAAAGATATAGAGTTATTGTTACCTGAGCCTATGGCATCTGGCAGGCATGAAGCATATTGATGCAGACAATGAAAACAAAATTGACCTGGCTGCTTTCTCTCTTTCTTTGCACTTTAATTATGTTGTTAGAGCTGACAGCTGACTAATAAATTCAACTTGCTGGCTCATAAGACCCAGGGAACTGATAATGTCCCACAGAGGTGGAGAATGTACATTTTTCCTGCATGGTAAGGGCCATGTCTGTACATAACTATATAGTGAAATATCAAGTTAAGTAAAAGAAAATACTTACCATATTTGAAGACCATTCCAAAAATATTTTCAATAGCTCATATTAGCCAACAGGATAGCACTAAACCCAAGGAGGGTGACTTATGGATGCTTTATTTTTCTTTTTTAAAAAAAAGTTGCTTGTTTTTTCTCTTTAGTTTCAAATAAGAGGTTGATGCATCTTGATGCATGATAAGAAGCATGGGTTGTTTGGATCCTAACAACGCATAACTTACCATTTGTTTCTCAATGTTCAGAAACAGAGTTTGAACTAATATATGTCAATTGCACCAAGCACCGCAAAGTCTTGCAAAAGAATAAGAAAGTCAAGGTGAACTTTCTTGGTGCAAAAACATAGTTTTGAAGGTGAACTAAAATCAGGACAAATCAGTGGAAGGACCACACACATAGTAGTTTCAGGCAGAGCAACATGCAGAAAGGTTGATGCATCGGACTCTGCCCTTAGAATCCCCAAAGTCTTCCAGAAGGGAGGGTGTGGTTCTGTGG
This sequence comes from Globicephala melas, assembly GCF_963455315.2. NCBI lineage: Eukaryota > Metazoa > Chordata > Mammalia > Artiodactyla > Delphinidae > Globicephala > Globicephala melas. Next base: position 64,099,513 of record NC_083316.1, read on the forward strand.
GCACTGTCCCTGGAAGTTTGGACCCTTAATTCTCTGACCCAAATGTTGCAGAGGCAATGCAGCCATTCTTTTTTTTTTTTTTTTTTTTTTTTTTTTTTTTGCGGTACGCGGGCCTCTCACTGTTGTGGCCTCTCCCGTTGCGGAGCACAGGCTCCGGACGCGCAGACTCAGCGGCCATGGCTCACGGGCCCAGCCGCTCCGCGGCATGTGGGATCTTCCCGGACCAGGGCACGAACCCGTGTCCGCAGGCGGACTCTCAACCACTGCGCCACCAGGGAAGCCCGCTGCCATTCTTATTAGAGAAAAATGGGAACTAGAGGAATTTCCAAATACTTCTCCCCTTTTGGCATACAGGTTTTCCTCAACTAGTGACCCAAAGCTTTCAGGCCTATTTCCTGCAGAATGTTGGAAGCGCCCCCCAGTGGTCAACTTTGGGCACTGTCAGTAGTCTATGCTGACCTTTTGCATTTTATTGAGTCACACACCCCTCCTTCTGCTTCGTAGAGTCTGAAGCCTTGCTGGAGCTGCAAGAGAGAGAACTCCACCTCCAAGGGAGTTGCTTTTGATGACCTGCACTATTTGGGGGCCAGCTGGGAGAGGAAAGTGCATTTTTCAATTTGGTCACATTTAAAATCCCCAAGAGCAATTTGTGGTTTCTTTTTGATTGTTTAAAGCACCCATCCTCTTCTGCCTTGCAAGCTTTGTGTGACTGTTGGAGTGTGCACCCCTGGCTGTGTCTGCTTATATTCTATTATATGAGACCCATTTCTATGAGTAGATGGGAGGTCAACCCCTAACAGCCAAGTAGGGAACACATATTCTTGCAAAATGAACCCAGAAAATCAGAAGTAAAATCCAGTTTCTTGCTTTCAGATGAATACCCACATTTTGTACTGTCAATGAAATTATCTTGGGGATTTTAGGAGATGCCTTTGGTTATTAACTAAGACATCCAGTTTTGCTACAGGGACAAATCTCTTACATAAGCCAATATATTACACAGATTTAGGAATGAAGTAGAATGTTGTCACTTTTCCTTAGTGTTTCTCTGAAGGAATTTAAAGAGGGAATTTTAAACAACTGTTGCAGTATTTTCAACTGGCTTTGACACCAAGTCCCCACTACTGTTTGCTAAATTTCAGTACAGATACTGAATACCTTTGCAGAGAAAACTCCCTTATGTTCCAGTTTGGAGTGTGGGTGATGATGGACCCGCCCCTCTTTTTTTTTCTCACAGTGCTATAACAGACAAGACCATGGGTCAGCAATGATTGGGCCACTTTTAAATTCTTAACTAAAAAGAGTAATGCAATAGAGGGGTTGTTCCTAATAAAATTAACTTTTATTTTAAAATAAAGGATTTTATTTAGCTTTTCTTTTCAAAGTTTTATTTTCTTCCCCCTGGATGGGAAAAAAAGAAGAAAAAAACCTTTCCCTTCACTTTATAAGATTTTTTAAAAACCAGCCTGTGAAGTTTATCATTTTTACTTCTGTTGAAATGGTATAAAAGATAACATATTATTTATGGCTAAAGGATAGAGCTAGGCTAATGTCCACAGCCAGAAGGAGTAAGTGAATAGGATTCATTTTCATTTCAGAAAGACAACAGATTGTAGCTTTAAATAATGACTTGATTACAGACACCACTGTGTGAATCCTGGTAATAAGACTTGAGTCAATGAAATCTAATCAGAGTGTCATTTCTCCATGTCTGTCAGTGACTTAAAATTAAGGCAGGGCAGAGCTAAAGTAGAAAACAACCATTTTGTTGTAGGTATAAACACATGAATGATTCAGAAAATTATTCATCTTGGCTACCACACCACATGACGTTAATATTAGGGTTGATTTGATTGTACTTGATCTCACTTGCTCAAGAAAAATAATAGTTCATCAATAAATGATGTTGAACCACTGTCTTTGACACCACCGTTGAGTTTTCCATGGAAAGGCAGTTGTGAAAGAGCACTGGACTAGGCATCCTAGCCCTGAGTCCTAGGCTCAGATCTACATCTAAAGCCTTAGGCCAGTGCTGAAACCTCTCTGATCCTCAGTTTCTTCATCTGTGAAATGGAGCTAATAGTGATTCCTGTGCTGCCTACCTCACAGGGCTGTCATGAGGACAAAATGGATTAGACTGTAAACCGTAAAGTGCTGTCCAAATGTGAGGTAACTTGATTACCATCCTCATCTCTCTTCTGCAGAGGATTTAAGTGTATTTCTTTGTGATTTGTATGTGTGTGTGATGGACAAACCCATGTGTTACTTTGAGAATTATATTGTTTGTGTCCAGTTGCTTTGCAAATCTATGGACATTTGTGACTCCGCCAGAGGGGTTTGTGCTGTGGCCTAACACTTGCCGGGTGAGGTGTGGGTTATGCCTGTATGCAAATTAAACTTTGCCTTTCTCGAATTCTCCAAAATCTCCTTAGTCTCTTCATTTGATTCTTTTAGCATTTTTCTATCTTGTCTCTTTCGTCACAATGGGCTCCTTCAGATATTCTTTTGTTATGCTTCTGAAGTTCGGTGGGGGAAAAGGTTTAGAGGAAGCCATGCTGCAGGTACCAAAATATTAGAGAATTTGGAGGACCTCAAATAAATATTAAGGGTCATCTAGTTCCACTGTCTTTCCAGGGCTTACATCTTTCCTGTGCCATCGTCAACCCAGGTTTGACCACCTCCAGGCACAGAACTCATTACTGTCCAAACAGCTCTGTTCACCTAATGGCAGCTGACAAACAGGCTGTGGAGAGAAAAGGTGCTGAGGCCTGGCCCAGCCGTCACTGGCTCCAACCCTGGATGAGCCCCTGAGCCATCTAGAATTACTGCAATAGTTACGTGGAATAATACATATGAAAATACTTAAACTTTTTTCAAGTAGATGAAGTTGTCCTAACATTTAGAGCTGAAGGAAACGTGACACAGCTGTTGAGCACAAGAGAGAACTGAGGAAAGGAAGAATGTAGGTCCCTCCTGTCCCATTGGTTTCCTTTTCCATTTCTGAAATGAGCAATCAGCCTGGTGGGGATTCAGGAACCCAGGTTCCTTTCCTCTTGTTACTTGGTCATTCCTTACGGCATCGCCCTTGCCTACTGGTCAAATCTGTGTCCTGCTAAATCCAGGCTCCAGCTGGATTCGGGAACAGAAAAGAGAATAAGCCCACGACAGGAGATCTCCTTTAGAGCAAGTGATAGGGCAGTTAAACACTTCACTTCTATTCCTGTCCCTATGGCAAGAGCAAGCCACATGGCCACCCTGGCCACTAGGTGTGGAAAGAGCCTTCACCCTCTGAAGGGAGTTGGCAATGATAAGAAAGGAGTACGTGTCATATGACAGAGATCACATCTGAAGGATTTTCGGAAATCTGGAATTTCTGTTGAGTCACCTGTGGAGGCTACCATCCCATCGCACCACATTTATCGTAAGCGTGAGGATGACTAGGCCCCCAAAAGAAGATACCACACCCCTTTTCTCGATAAGATCCCAACGTCTCTTCTGACCTTACTTACTAACTTATGTAAAATTACACTGTAAAAGATGAGGGGTTGAGGTAAGGTGTGGGAGGTGGGGGGAGGCTAAATGTCCATTAGTAAGGAATTGGGAAAAAAGAAAGATGGCAACTGCCATCCTATAAATTCTACACCTCCATGGTCTTCAAAAGCCTCACCATCCTCCGGATCTGGGCTATTTCAGGCTCACTGGATTTATTTCATCTGATGCCTGAACTGCCATGAAACAGCAAAATAGTGAAACAGCAGCTGGTGAGCCCCACAGACCTCTAGCTTGCTGCCTGTTCTGCCAGGGGAGCCGGAGGGACCATGGTCCATTAGGACAGAATGTGCACACTGGGAACTCAACTCTTCAGAGGAACAGTTTGGTTGGTCCCAATCTGCAATTGTTTAATGAAAGAACATAGGAGAGCCTAGAAAATATCTGAGTATATCATATGCAGAAAGGGTATCACTTTGTAAAAATTTCAATTCATTGTAAGCTAGGTTATAATGATGGCATATATATTAACTGAGGTAAGACCAATACACAGTAAAGTGCTAGAATCTTAAGTGTACAGCTTGAGGAATTTTTACATGTGTGTACCCCCATACAACCGCTCCCAAATCAGGAAACTTTCCAACCCCAGAAGGCCCTCTCATGCACTCTCCCAGTCAGTACCCCCATGCAAAGGTAAAATATTCGTTTTTTGCTTTGGGTCATATTTAAAAGAGGTGGAGACTCTGAAAGAGAACCTCTCTAGGTGGGAGGTTATTCCTGGGCTCCATCATCCCCTCTGTACATGGATTGGGTCCTGAGAAGGAAGGGAAAGGAATCAGCTGGTGATGTGCACGTGGCCATAGAAGCTGGGTACGTGACCATCACCAGAGGCCTGGGCAGCTCCCTCTGAAATACAGGGCTGCAGTCCAAGGTCCTGGGGGGTCATTGCTATTTACAGTCAACCTTTCTGGTTTGTGGTGTATGTTCCAAGGAGGGCTATTTTTAAGCAGGGCGATGGCCTGCAGGACCTTCTGGGTAGTAAATTAAGCTGGTGTGGATATAAAGTGAGATTGTCAAGCAATCTACTTCAGATGGCCTGATCTAGAAGAGACGGGTGATTGTCCCTGAATCCAGGCCCCAGACAACAAGCTGGAAGGAGATGTCCTGGTCCCTGGTTCAGAGCATGATTAAAAACTGGAGAGAGGGAGCTTTACACGTCTTCCTTAGCTTGGAGGGGAGAGGGGAGAGGGGAGAGGGAAAAGGGGAGGGCCCCGGGAAGAAGGGACCATCCTCCACAGCTAACCGGGGCCCCAGGGATGGGCTCTTGAAGGAAGATAGGTACAAATTCCCTAACAGGTGCAGCAGTTTCCAGACGGTCCTTCCACCCCGAGGCCGGGGCCGGCAGGCCTGAGCAGCCAGTCAGCTGGGCTGCGGGCCCAGGAACCCCTCGCAGAGTTCGGGGAGAGGCAGCCTCCAGCACCGGATTTAGGGGAGGGAAACGTTTCAGAGAAAGGGCAGATGCTAGAAAACGGCGGAAGAGTTGGAGTCCGGCCTTCAAGGGCAAGGCTCGGGGACCAAGTGCGTCCCGAGGCCTCAGACGGGATTGGCCGAGACGGGCCCCGCCCTGCCCCTCCCGGCCCCGCCCCGCCCGGGAGCCCTTTCAAGGCCGGGCCCCCGCCCCTCCCCTTACAGTCCCGGGCTGTTCGCGAGAGGCAGGACGTGGGAGACTCCCGGCTCCAAGGTCAGTGAGGCAGTGAAACTCGGCTTTATTCCTCCAAAGTGGGGTTACTGCTAGAGCCAGGGTGGGGCCTTGTGAGCAGCGGACCCAGGGCTGTAGGCCGGAACCTGGGCACTGCTCCTGTGTGAAGACTTCATGGTGACTCTCTAAAGAAGCCGGCAGAGCGTCTGTCCTTGGCTGAGCCATCCTGCACGCAGGCGCAGGTGGCCATTCCGTGGGACAGCTGCGCTCGAGGTGCTGGAACCGTGTCAGCACCCTGCCTGCGGTGCCTGTTTTTCATAGTGAATCAGGACTTTTTCTTGATGGAAAAAATCTAAATGCCACTGAATTGGGAACTTTAGCCTTCAACTTCCTTTCCCTTGTAATTTGTAGAAACTAGTTCATTAGTTTTGAGAATGGTTTCCCTAGCAGCATCAAAAGAGGTGCAAATCAGTGACTTGGGGTAAGCTAACTTAAAAATGAACATTCTGGAGCCCTGGAAAGGAGCTAATTACTGATTGGGCCAGTAGCTAGACCTGATTTAAATTGGTTAATGTTATTGCTAGAGATTGTTTTTTTTGTTTGTTTGTTTTTTTGTGGTACGCAGCCCTCTCACTGTTGTGGCCTCTCCCGTTGCGGAGCACAGGCTCCGGACGCGCAGGCTCAGCGGCCATGGCTCACGGGCCCAGCCGCTCCGCGGCATGCGGGATCTTCCCGGACTGGGGCACGAACCCACGTCCCCTGCATCGGCAGGCGGACTCTCAACCACTGCGCCACCAGGGAAGCCCCTAGAGATTGATTTTTTTTTCTTTTATTAGCATTTTGAGATTGATTTTTGAAATCACTAACCCATTAATCATGAGCCAAGGAACTGTTTTCCCCCCACTGGAGGTAAAGATGCTGTAGAATTGACCTACATGTGTTTCATCTCTGGCAAAGGACTGTTCTTTGCTTGCTTGCTTGGGTTACTGTCAGCCCTGTTCCTGTCCCTTGAGTGGGTGACATCTCTGCCTTCGAATACTCTGCTGGGTGTGGAGAGTGACATTCACCAGAACAAGGCAAAACCCTTCGGCCCTCCTCCGCGCTGCCCTTTAGACCTTCCCTTGAGCATTGCCCTGTCTCTGACCCACACAGGGTCAGGTGAAATCACCAGAGGTGGCAGTTCATGGCCTCATGACAAGGCTACGCTAGTTCACCTGGTGGGCTGTTTCCAGAAGTGCCACTTTTCCTATCTGCAGCTATCATGCTTCCTCTGTTTCTAAGCTAGTGTCCTTGGTCTGTTCTCTCTGTGCTCATGGAGAAGAACATGACCACCACCAGAACTTGGCAAAGGGGCTTCTTGAGCCTCCCAAGCAGGCTCTTACAGGATATCTGGGCGTTATTAGGCTGTGTGAGCACTCCACTTCCTCTTCTGCTTTTGTAGGCACCTTTCCCAAAACCCCAGCCTTTAGAGCTAACCCTTCTGTGGGTTAAGGCACTGTTCCAGCAAAGGGCACGAGCGTCACATGCACCCATGTCACCCACTCAAGGGACAGGAACAGGGCTGACAGTAACCCAAGCAAGCAAGCAAAGAACAGTCCTTTGCCAGAGATGGAACACATGTAGGTCAATTCTATAGCATCTTTACCTCCAGTGGGGGGAAAACAGTTCCTTAGCTCATTATTAATGGGTAAGTGATTTCAAAAGTCAATCGCTAGCGATAACATTAACCAGTTTAAATCAGGTCTAGCTACTGGGCCAATCAGTAATTAGCTCTGCCAGCTTCATGACCAAATCTTAGCCTTAGACAGTGGGCCAGAGGCCAGGTCAGTTTTCCTAAAGGGCTGGATGAGGCAAGTACAGGAAATGTGGGGTGAGGGTGAGATAAGGAATGGAGAGTCCTGGGCGTTCAGAGGCAAGAGGAGGATTGCTTCTGAGACACACTTTGCCCCTGGCTCAGAGGCACTGGGTTTCCATCTCTGCCACAGCTTAGAGAAGGAGCCATTTGTCTTCCCAGAGGGAATCACGTGGGACCCTGCGTCAGCATTCTGGGAGTTCCTGCCCCTGAGCCAGGAATCCCACAGGGAGCCTGTCTGAAGGTGACTGCTGGAGGTCACACCCATTCCTGCCTGGGAAGCCACAAGGGCTCCTTTCCTTGGGCAGGGAAGGAGGGTCCCACTCCTTTACAGCATTTCAAAGGACTAGATGGTTCCTAGCTTCCTACTTTCTTGTAAACAACTTACCCTTGAGAGGCGAACCCGGTCATGGTTGTATGTCTTCATCACCAGGAGGCCTAGGAAAGACCTCTGTTTTGCAGGGAAGGACCATAAAGCCCTCTGCTTATGACTTTCTACTTGTTGAATGGAACGGGAATGCCCAAGGGTGCCTCTTAGGGTACCAGTATAGCCGGTGGTGGCGAAGTAACTTGAACTCTTTGCTCCCTTAGAACTGGGAAGGAAAGCCATTCTCTGCTGGCCACGAATGGCATCATAAGAATTTGTTCAGAGTGTTCTGTGGAGCTGGTCCAACCCCAAGGACATCTTCTGTTTTGGGGTGTCTCTCTGGAGGGAAAGCTGACACGTGGTCCTTCCCCGGTCTTCCTTTGCCCTCCAAGGAACTCAAACACATGGACGCCATTTACAGCTGGACCAAAAATAACTCTGAGTCAGCAGAATGGTACCTATGGCATCTCCATCCAGGATACTCAGGACGACCAGGAGGCTCAGAATTGAGGCCATGACAGAACCTAAGGCCTCCACATCTTAGGATGTCACAGAACCAGACAAAACCCTTAAACCAGGACCCAGACTCCCAGTATGCCTGCCTGAGACAGAGATATAGAGCTCTTGGGCACAGTGACAAAGGGGCTTAATGTGGTGGTTCTTGTGTTTTAGTGGAGAGGGCAAGTGTAGGAATACCACAACACTGTTGCTTTTGGCTGTGATCTTGCACCCCGTACTGAAATCTCCCTGGCTTGGAGCCCAGCAGTTCTGCCAGGTTTTAGCCCTATTGCTGTAAACAGTTATTTTCAAATCAAGAGTCATGAGGTATTCCAAGTTAGGGAAGCTGAGGCAGACAGCTTCTATGGGGTGAGGGCTAGAGACTACCTCCCTCCTCACCCCTGCAAGCCCTACTTCTGGAGGAGAGAGGAGAGAGGAGGGGAGGAGAGAGAAGAAAAGTCCATGCCCCGTCTCCTCAAGAGAAAGGCAGGCTGGCGCAGCAGCCCCTGCATGGCTGGCAGGCGCTTCGGGCACCTGGCGTCAGAGTGGAGAGGGTGAAGGAGCACCTGGGATCTGGGCCACTTCAGCAGAAGCCTGAGGACGGGGAAGAGAGCAGGCTTATAACATCTGGGACTCTGGGGGAGTCACATGCCCCGAGGTGATGGTCCTGTGTCTAGTAGCTGCTGTGGTAAGTGCACGTCTGCGGTCTTGGGAGCCTAAGTGGAGGGATCTGTGTCACTCCCAGGTCCTAAACCACAAAGGTGGTTTCTCTCCAGTTGCTGGTCTGTGCAGGGCTACCTGTGAGGTGCTGTGGTCTGCAAGGAGCCTGCATCCAGGGCCAAAGACAAGCCTAGGTTCAAATGCCAGCTTTATCAAGGTGCTGATCCCAAGACCTGGGGCAGGTCCCTTAACCTCCCTCTGTTTTCCCCATCTACAAAATAATGCCTACTTGGAAGGATTGTTTCAGAGACTGAAAACAGTGTTTGTAAGGACCTCTTGCAGGATGCATGGCTCATGCTAGGAGTTTAGTAAATGATAGTTAAAAAGAAAAAAAGACAGTAAGGTTTGACTGGGCATGTAGGGATGGAAAGGACATTCCAGGTGGAAGGAAAGGCCGGGTAAAAGGTCAGAGTCTGGAAGAACTTGGGAGCCCAACTGAATAAATCCATTTTGCGAACCCTGATGCTGGTTTTCAGAGGATGAGCAGTGGATCGGAAAGTATATGATGGGCTCCTTCTGGAATCAAGTCTTGTCCTCAGATTACAAAACAGAACAATTAGGTGAAACACTTTAAATGCTAAAAATGTAAACTAAAATCAACATTCAGAGAAGGGGCAGACCAGTCTGGGATGACCAGGGGTGGCTGTGGGGAGAGAGTGATAGCTGTCCCATAGGCTTAGGGTCACTAGGGGGAAGGGACTCACATTTATTCAGTGCGTACTGTGGCCTGTCACTTAGTCCTCACAACAGCTCAGGGAGAGGTCTCATCAAACCCATTATAGAGAGGGAGTTGCTGAGGCTCAGGTAGGCAATTCTTGGGCTTCCCAGACCTAACAGGGCTTGGGAATTGCCTGTGCAGTTTATACAACATACCTGTGACGGTCCCATTCTTGCCACTCATTCAAAAGATGGAGCCTGGAAATCTGGATTTTTAGCACACTTCACAGTTGATTTTTTTTAGCTTTTAATTTATTTATTTTTGATCATAAAGGCAACCCATGTTGATTTTTACAAGTGATGCAATACAGAATTCTATTAAGAGAAAATTAATAATCTGCCTACTCCAAGTCTGTTGCTCTGAAGTAATGCTTTTTGCAGTTTGAAGAATCACCTTTAGTACTTTTCTTGATGTTCTTACAAATATGTGCAAATACATATATACGTATATCATTGTTACAAAATTGGAACCACTCATATTCATTACTCTGCAAGTTTTTTTTCCCTTTTAACCTAAGACTATGGCAAGACATGCATCCAGGTAAAGTGGAGGCAGTTTTAACTGATTCTTTAATAGCTGTGGAATATTCCATTGTCTGAATGTGTCACATTTAATACAACCCTTCTCCCTCTGATAGACAGGTTTCTTCTAGGTTTTTTTTGCCACTACACATAGTGCTTCACTAAATATCCTTGTGCCTCTCTCCTTGTATACTGGCAGCTCTATTTTTTTTTTTTTTTTAGAAATTTAGCCTTTTTAAAAAAAAATTAAATTTATTTATTTTATTTTTGGCTGGATTGGGTCTTCATTGCTGCGTGCTGGCTTTCACCGTTTGAGGCGAGTGGGAGCTACTGTTCGCTGCAGTGCACGGGCTTCTCATTGTGGTGGTTTCTCTTGATGCGGAGCACAGGCTCTGAGAGCGCGGGCTTCAGTAGTTGTGGGTCGCAGGCTCAGTAGTTGTGGCGCACGGGCTTAGTTGCTCCGTGGCATGTGGGATCTTCCCAGACCAGGGCTCAAACCTGTGTCGCCTGCATTGGCAGGCAGATTCTTAACCACTTCGCCACCAGGGAAGCCCTGGCAGCTCTGTTTCTGCAGAACAGATTTCCAAAGTGTGATGCTGGGCCAGCGGGTATGCACATTTTTATGTTAATTGACGTTTCCTGGTTCACTTTCCAAAATGGTTGCGGCAGCTCACAGAGCAGTCCAGGTGATTCTGATCACAGACAGGGAGAGAGGAGAGGGCCACGCAGAGCTGCTCCCCCCTCACCTCCTGCCCCTAACTCTCCCAGCACTACTCAGCAGGAGCCTTTTAGGACCAAAAGAAGACCCCACCTTGCCCTCTAGCTTGGGCCTTTATTTACCTGTCTCCCCAAGAGCAGAATTCCTGACTTGGAGCAGCTAGGTGTAACTTGTCCTGCAGAAAGGCTCTTAGAAGACATCAGGGCTGAAGGAAGGGAGGGTGCCTGGGAGCAAGCTGCAGGCGCAGCGGGGCTGTGGGCTGGAGAAGAGAACTAGGGCTGGCCTATCAGGGATACACATCCCTGCAGGACCAGGCACCCCTGCTTGGCCGAGTACCCCACTCTGGACTAGGGGGCACCTGCGTCCTCAGGAGAGAGGGGGGCTGAGGGAAAAGGCTCTGTCTTGGGTGAGCAGACCCAGAGAGGCACTAGGAGACGGCCTGGCCCAGGAAGTGGCCTGATTAAGGTGCAAGACAGAGGGTCTCAGGCAGAAGCATCCCAAGGAAGAAGCCTGCTGTGGATCCAGGCAGGCTCTGCAATTGCCCCACACCCAGGAGGTGCGGGCTTCCTGAGTCTCTGGGGGATGCTCTCAATGTGTTCAGTAGGTAACCCTCCATCTGTCAGAAGGAGCAAGGGAGCCCTCAGCCCCCCTGCCCTTGAACGAAGCCGAGTTCCCTGCTGCTGAGGTGAAGGAAGAATGTTCTCAAACATGCTGTGGGCAGCCTGTAGAGTTGACCTCTCAAAAGGAGTGCACAGTGATAGTAACAGATGTGAGCAGATTTTCAGCCCTTCATAAGTGCCAGGCCCCGTTTGGATTTGCCCCTAGTAGCTGCAGGTGTTCTGGAATCTAGAATCAGTCAAGGTTGTCCCCACATCATGGGTTTTCTCTGGACCTTTGGGGACAGGCAGCCACTACACATCCTAGGCAGATTCAGTCCCAGTGTAATTCAACTCTAAATTTCAGGGGAATTATCTGCTATAGAATCTCCCCAGAGCCAAATTTGGATGAGTGACAGTGGTCCAGGACGCTTTGTCCTCATCCAGAAGATTCCGGACCTAGGCATAGAACAGGGCGTACAGTTAGCCTTTCTTCCTCTCTTCCTTTCTGCAGCATTCCAAAGTAGATTAAGTGTGGTGTGGACTGAGGGCAATGGCCATTCTCCCACCTGGAGGATGGCTGGAAGGCAGCCGGCCATAGAGAGGCGATGCACCAGGCCTCTATAGTCATCTGTTTATGCATATGGGTGTGCGGTGTCTAGTCATTGTTTCTGCTCTGATCTTTTGCAGTTTGTGTCCGGGTACTAGTCCCAGGGCAGGTGGAAACAAGTAATACCTCAGTCTGATTAAGACCAGGCAAGCTCCCTCAAACAGTATAGCTGAGTGATCTGGGCCAGCTCCAGGCCCTCCCAGGGACTCCCATGGGGCTCTGGTTCCCCTCGAAGAACACTTACCCTTTGCCTGGTAGTTGCCCAGGTCGGGTGCTGGTTAAGAGCATGGACTAGGAAAAGAGACCACTGGTCTTGAATCCCAGTATTGCCACTCACAAACCGTGTGCTTCTGGACAAGTTATTTTACCTTTCTTTACCTCCATTTGCTCATCTGTAAAATGGGGCTAATAAGAGTATCAACCTCATGGGTCTGTTATGAGGATTTAATGAGGTAATAACCATAAAGCTAACAGAACCATGTGCCCAGCATAAAGTAAATGCTACACGAGAATTTTCCCCTCAGACTGTGAGCTCTGTAAAAGCTGCCACGTAGTAGGCACTTAAATATTTATCAGACAAATAAGTAAAAAGATACCTATCCTCACCATCTTATCATCCTGTCTTGCCTCTCCCTCCATTATTGCCCACTGTGACCCCTCTCCCCCAGAGCACATCAGTGTCATTCACGGTGACCGTGACCCACACTGCCTGATGACCTCTGGAAGTCTGTGGTCACTGGTGTTCCTGGAAGGTGGAGGAAGCCCCGAGGGCACGCCCTCTGGTTCCTCTGCCCCTCAGAGCTGCCCAGAACGAGGCCTGTGTGCTGGTTGGCTGTTTGGCCCCCGCAGTTATCCTCTCTTGAGCCCTCTCTGGAAACCCTGATTGAGAGAAACGATCCAGCATCCCTGAGAGAGCATAAAGAACCAGAGGCAGCTAGAAATATCTGGCAACTCCATCCAAACATACTGTAATGTTGTTTGTTATTAAACCTGATAAGTAAAAACAGGATCTTCATTTAAATAAGAAACTACTACTGAAACTCAATACATGTGATTTCTCTTTAGCTGTGTGACCTTTGGCTGTCAGTTAACCTCTCTGTTTTTGAGGTCCCTCATCTTTGACATGGGGCAAGATATCTGCTTCTTGGGGTTGTTGTAGAGAAAATACTTGGCACTTGAAAGTACTAATTTTCCCCCCTTATTAAGATATGAAATGATTTTTAATAATTCCACTTATTCTACAGTGAAATGGGTTGCTCTAGGAAGTGGTGAGATCCCCAGCACTGTTGCTATTTAAGGAGGGCTGAAAGGAAAGGATTCCTGCATTCGGGCTGAGCTACATGACCTCTAAAGTTCTTTCCCACCCCAGTGTCTCTATGGCTGTTCGTTCACTCACTCATCCAGCATTTTCTGAGAACTTACCACATGCGGGCCAGTGGGCTTGAGAACCAAGAAAAACTATGACCCAGTCCTGTGGTCTTTGGGTCTTTTCTCTCACATGTGCCAAGTGCCAGGTCAGCTCTGAGTGATGTCCATCCTTGACCTGAGCCCTGCTGAGCTCCCGACACCGTCCTCCCCAGTGTGTGGGAGAGGGAGATAACAAAATGAATGCTCCCTTCCCTTTTCTTAGAGCATTTCCTTTAGAAAACTTGTAAATTCTGTCTCTGCCCCTTTGAGATGTATTTAAATGTTTTTCAAAGCTAAGTAAGCTTCCAGCCAGCTTAACAACCCAGGACTGTCTTTCTCCAAGGCCTGGGAGCCATCTCTTTGAAATGTAAACACCAGGAAGATAGCACCCCAATCTCCCAGGCTCGGTGGTAAAGACCTGCTGTCAGAGAGATGGGAACAGCTCATTTTCCCTTTGGATAAAGGCAGTTAACTAACACAAACAGCCACCCCAATGATCAGGTGAATTTAGAGTGAATTCTGTGTGACAAATGGTGCTGTCATGTCCTCTTACTTGAGTTACCTGAAGAACAGGCGTAGGTGGGTCCTATCAGCACGGCTCTTTAAGAGGGTGAGATTTTGTTCTGTCTTTCCAGTCTCTTTAGCTGATGTGCATCACAGTCTGGTTTCATGCTTAGTCAATAATCAAGCTGTTTTCTTTCTCTCCTCTGTCTTTTGGAGAGAAATTTCTGGGTGTCGGGAGACTTAAATTTCCCCGACACCTAGCACTTTTCTCTTCATCTGACCCCTCCTCCCCCACCTACTGCTCAGTCCGAGAAGGATCCCTGGAGGAAGGAAGGGCATGCAGTGGTGCTTCATCTGTTATCTGTGGGGTAGCATCTGCTGGATCACCCCTGGAAACCGCCGAGGATGGGCTCAGTGGGCTCCCAGCGGGGCAACCAGCCTGTCATGGCTGAGAGGTCAGGAGCCTGTGCTGGGCTACCCTGGCTCAGGGGCAGCTCAACAGAGACCAGGAGCCTGAGCAGGGAAATGCTGAAAACCTGCCTACCAGCCTCACTCAGTTGCTTTTATGATAGGATTTCAAAATCAGTAGCTGAAAGGGACGTGTTTAGTGTTATGTAAGTAGATTTTTTTCTCAAGTTTTGATCCAGGAAGCTAGCTCACAAAATTGATTCTATATTGGCTTGGATACCAGGCCTGGGGCTTCATAGCAGATTAAAAGTGAGAAGTACTTGGGAGTAAAGGAGCCAGGTTAGTAAGGTGCCCTGGAGAATAGCCCAGGGAAAAGGACCCATTCCCTTAGACCTACATGCATTTAAAAGGAGATACATAGGAGGCTGGTATGATATCCTCCTTCTGGAAATCAGGCAGAGCACTGCTCACAAATAATTATGTAAAGCCTGGGAGGAAGTGTTTACTGAGCAGCTACTATGTGCAAGGATCTGTGGCAGATGAGTTCCTGTCCTTGAAGATTTTACCCATCAGCTGGGAAGATAATCCAAACATAGTGGGGAGTTCCCTAACATGACAGGAGATACAGGACAATTGAGTTCACCAACAAATGTCAAAAAACTACGCAGCTCAAATGCAAGTGAGTGAGCAGCCCGTGAATGCTTTGGGAACTCAGAGAGAAAGCCATCACCTGAGGCTAGAAGGGCACAGGGAGATTTTGTGGGGACAAGGCACCAGGCTGTGGTCCAGTCAGACAGGGAAAAATGGACGGCAGAGTCCTAGTTGAGGGGCAGTAAGAAGCAATACTTTTACTAAAACAGTAACAATAATTTTACTAGAACCAATTAGTGTGGTTTATTGCATTAGCACAAAAGTATGGACAGAAAACTGATATCTTAAAAAGTAATATCTATATTAGAATATATATATATGTGTGTATATATATATATATATATGTATATTTTCAAGTTGAGATTGTACAGGCTCTAGAGCTGTCAATCCGAATGTCGGGCCAGCCCACTGGGTCCTAGGTGTTCTGGGCCCCCATGACAGTCCCTGAATGTATGTGCACATGTGCTTGTGTGAGCCTTCACAAAATTCTGAATATGAGCTTCTTTAGTTGACATTTGCCTCTTTCCCCCCAAATAGATCAGGATTCCTCTCCCAGGGAACACTGGCTGCTGGTCTCACAAGGCTGAGGGAAGCTGGCTTCTCAACTTCTCTGTTGCCCATGTTCCTCTCCCCCCAGCCCTCTGCTCCCCCATCTGCTCAGCTCTCTGATCGGCCCCGTTTTCTAGCCTCACATCGCCCACTCAGTTGACACCTGCTCTCCCACATAGATCTGGCAAAGAGAAGAGCAAACGCCAAAGCCTTGATGTGGCGCCCACAGTGAGGGTGTCTGGATGCTGAAGCTTTTGTACCTGGAGAAACACCACAGCTGTTCCAGCCCCTCATCTCCTCTCTCAAGTGATCTCTTGACAAAAGAGTTCAGTGTGTTATGCTAATACTAGGGGCATGGAGGGAATGAAAAAAATTAAAAAGCTTGTAAGGGAGCTTCAGATCTCTTATGCTCCAAACTTTTGTTCCAGTGGTTTCACACAATATACTGATTTATGGAACTACTATCTGTGGAAACTAGGCAAAGCCAAATACTGACCCCTTTGGTGGACACAGATTACCTCTCACATACCTCTCTCCAACTCCACTTGTTTATGCCGCATGTTACCATCTGTGCAAATAACAAATCAAGTCTCTCCTGAGCAGGAATTTTAGCTGTAGATGGTGCTTATGTAAGATTGGGGCCTCCTGGGTAACAGAGGAATCTGTAAGACAAAACAATGTCCTGCCTGTGCAGCTTTTCAAAGACTAACTTTTAACATGCAAGAGAGAGTTAGTTTAGTCATGAGGAAAAGTGATTTCATTGCAAGCCTGGCTTTGGGTCTTTGGGGAGCATGGCTCAGCCGTTGCCAAATTACTACCCTGTTCAATGAGACCCTTGTTTCAGTCTCATACCCAAGTTTATCGATTGGGACCTCAGTAGAGAAATTCTATGTCTCACTGTATCTTGGAGAGAGAAAAACATAGAGTCAAAGAAACAGGAATTCTTCACCAAAGCTTTGAGTCTGTGTCAATTCTCTGCAAGGAATCAAAGCAGGGGTGCTCTGAATTTCAGCTCTAGGATTGCTCGTCTTGCTGCCACCAAAGCCTCCACGGGCTTATTACCATGAATCATGCATCACTGCCCAGACACCAGCATGATGTTAGAACTCTTGGATGTTAATATTATTTCCAGAAACTAAAATATTTCAAACATTAATATTCTGAGTCAGACACCTACCCACAGATCACCCTTACAAAGAGGAAGACCTTTAAAGACCACCAGTGGTCAGTGGGCTGCACATAGACACACTCCCTCCTCTTCCTCCTGACTCTACCTCTTTGGATTTATCTTCTCAAACATGCTGATGTGAACACCTGTCAGTGCTAAAGCCAATTAAAGAAAGAAAAATAAAAGTCAAGCTATTGAGCCAAACTCAGAAACCAACGCACTTCTTATTAACTTAGGGCTGGCTTAAATTTTGACCCATATAGAGTCTGGAAAGAATTCAGGCAACAATTCCTTTACTTTGGTGAGTTCTGTGGTAAAACTCATAGAAGACAGTATTGCCTCTCTGCTTGAAAAGCAGATTGGAGGGTCTGGAAGCAAATAAGACAGGTCTGAAAGATGTAAGTTAGTGTCACCTGCTGTGTACGAGAGCCAGGAAGCCTGAGTGCTGTTCGTTGAGGAACACTAACCTACTCTTGGAAGGAGATGGACAACAGCCCAAAGTCTAGTAGGGAGCAAAGAAGTACATGTGATGAGATGAATGTTGGGCCATTACACATCCCTAGAACGACTTTGAGAAATGGCCCATTTATCTTGCCTGCTGATTACTAAAGTAATTCCTGTTGTCTTTACGATGGAGGGAATTGTTTTTAGAAATGACACCGAGGAGCACAGGGAGATCAGCTCGGTGCTGTGTGACCGCCTGGAGGGGTGGGATAGGGAGGGTGGGAGGGAGGGTGACGCAAGCGGGAAGAGATATGGGAACATATGTATATATATAACTGATTCATTTTGTTGTGAAGCTGAAACTAACATACCATTGTAAAGCAATTATGCTCCAATAAAGATGTTTAAAAAAAAAAAAAAGAAATGACACCGAGGAAAGGCTGTCTGATAATCTGATTTCCTGGGCTAACGTAGAAAAATAACTTGCTAATTTTTTTCAAGGACTTTGATGCTTTTAGTTGAGATGTTCGAATTTCTCCCTAGCTCAAAAAATGTTAAGTAAAGACTTCCAGGTGGGGATCCTGGAAGCACAAAGTCGATGGACCCATCCCAGTTCCCAAAATGCAATCAAGGAAGAAAGTGGACCTCAGAAGGCTACTCTTAGAATTGTGCGTAAGGCCATGTCGACCTCACCTTATTAGAGGAGTTTATCGTCTGCTGGATAGCCCAGGTTTTCATACCACAACCATACTCTCAACAGGCTCATTGCAGTCATCCAACCCACCTGTGCTTGGAGAATCTTGTAGCAGAGCCTTGGTAATCTTCTAAATACAAGGGGAAAAAATTCCACCCTTCCTTTATTTGGGCATCACAGAGACCAATATAATGAGAGAGTACTAAGAGTTACCTGCTCTATTGTTCTCCACTCAACAACCCATGATAAATAGCTCCCCACTGGGTGATACTGTGGATTAATTGTCCATTCTGATTTCTGGGCAGTAGCAGACACAGCAGGGTATCTGATTTTCATCCCTGGTGATATTATATAAATATTTATCTTTTAAAAATATATTTATTTATTTTTGGTTGCATTGGGTCTTTGCTGCTGCACGCGGGCTTTCTCTAGTTGCGGCGAATGGGGGCTACTCTTTGTTGCGGTGCACGAGCTTCTCATTGCAGTGGCTTCTCTTGTTGCGGAGCATGGGCTCTAGGTGCACCGGCTTCAGTAGTTGTGACTCGCAGGCTCTAGAGCACAGGCTCAGTAGTTGTGGTGCATGGGCTTAGTTGCTCCACGGCATGTGGGATCTTCCCGGACCAGGGATCGAACCCATGTCCCCTGCATTGGCAGGTGGATTATTAACCACTGCACCACCAGGGAAGTCCCATAAATAGTTATCTTGATTTATACATGTTCTCAGTTTTGAAAGATAGTTTGACTGTGTCCCCAAGTCTGGTTGATAATTATTGCCTTAGCCCCGTAAGGACACCATATCTCTGGCTTCCATTATTCATTGTTGAAAAATCAGCTGATGTTTTTTTCTTTATAGATGAACTGTCTTTTCTCGCTGACTGCTTTTGATATCTTTGTTGCTAATATTCTGCAGTTGACTGTTATTTAGGTATGTGTGGATTATTTTAATTTTGCTTGACTTATGTCATGCCTCTTGAATCATGGATTTTTGTCTTTCATCAGTTGTGGAAAATTATCAGCCATTTCCCTTGAAATATGGCTTCTCTGTTTTCTCTATTCTGCCTTCTGAGGCTTCCATTAGATGTGTATTTGATCTTGTCATTCTATCCTTTATACCTCTTTTATCGCATATTTTCCATTTTCTTATTTACCTGTGCAACATTCTGGATAATTTCTTAAGATATATCTTCCAATTCATTTATCCTGTCTTCAGCTGTATTATATCCATGGTTCATTCCAGTTCTCTTTCAAATCAGGTTTATTATTCTTAATAGTCTCTTGTTGCTTGCTCGTCATTGTGATTCCATCACTTATTTCTTTAAACATTCCGCATAGAGCTAATCTATATTCTTGTCTGACAATTCCAGTATCTTCAGTCATTGGAGGTCTGAATCTGTGGCCATTTCTTCTGCTGACTCCCATTCATGGTGCCTCCTTGTGTGCTTGGTGATCTTTGACCAAGAGCCTATTGCTTGATCTTACTCTGTAGGGAAGCAGGCCCTAAACTGAGTATACCTTCCTCAGAGCAGATTTGAGTGCATTTCTGCTGGAGGGCTCCTGACCCTGGACCACTTTAGCCCCTTTCAAGGGTCCTAGCTCAACTGGGTAGTCTTAGACTCAATTCCCCACCTCCCTGCTGGTATCCAGACCTTAGTATTCAAATGGACATCCACTCTCAAGATAACCCAAACCTGAGCTCCAACACCAACTCATTTGGGGTGAGCAAAGTAGGAGAATGGTCCTTAGAGACTTTGCAACTGAGAGTAATGATTAGTCAAATCCATTCCACCTGCCTTCACCAATCAAGGTTGTCTTAAGACTAGCATCTCCACCAAGCAGCTCCTAGCCTAAACAATAAGATGTTTGCCTGAGTTATTTTCCAGGAACGTGGACTCAGCTGTGTCTAGTTTAAGCGGAGCTGGTTATAACTAGATAGGACCAGCAACCGTCCAATTGGGCATACATGAATGTCAGTGACCTTTTGACATAGGAGGGCTGAAAACTCTACCCTCAGAACCTGCAGAGGTGTGTAACTTTATTACACCTGTGCAAAACAACAATTACCAAACCTTTTCCCAATCATCTTTCCCCACACTCCCAGACCACCCTGCTTCTTTGTTATCCCATAAATACCCCAAGCCCATTGCTTTCAGGGAAGTGGTTGTGAGATTTGTTCTCCCATCTTCTCCCTTGGCTGCCTTGTGAATAAACCCTCTCTTTGCTGCAGACCTTAGTGTTTCGGCATTTTGGCTTGCTGTGCGTTGGGCAAAATGAAGCTCGTTTGGTAACAACTTCCTCTATGCCTTACAAGCCCAGCAATGCATTCTATTCAGGGTCTAGTTGTGTAGCGGCAGAGTCCAAAAGAGCACCTGGGCTGTCAAGCAGCCAGATGTAGAAATCCTCTGGGTTTTTCCCGCTATATCATATTAGTGGAGAAAATGGCAAGGACTGCAAACAGTTTGACATTCTCAGTGTCTAAAAACTACCCAGGTAGGGGCTCCCCTGGTGGCACAGTGGTTGGGAGTCTGCCTGCTAGTGCAGGGGACACGGGTTCGAGCCCTAGTCTGGGAGGATCCCACATGCCGCGGAGCAACTAAGCCCGTGAGCCACAACTGCTGAGCCTTGCGTCTGGAGCCTGTGCTCCGCAACAAGAGAGGCCGCGACAGTGAGAGGCCCATGCACCATGATGAAGAGTGGCCCCCACTTGCCACAACTAGAGAAAGCCCTCGCACAGAAACGAAGACCCAGCACAGCCAAAATAAATTTTAAAAATAATAATAATAATTAAAAAAAAAAAACTACCCAGGTTTTCCTAAGCAGTGTGAAGGGGACTGGGGAGAAAGGAAGAAAGAAAAACAAAACAAAGAAACAGGCTAAGTCGCCTGCAGTTTTTCTCTTGCCTGTTGTTCTCTGTACTGTGGTTCAGGGCCATCCTGTGAGGCTAATTCTCAGCTTCTCTGGAGTTC
The DNA here is from genome assembly GCF_963455315.2 of Globicephala melas. Taxonomy (NCBI): domain Eukaryota; kingdom Metazoa; phylum Chordata; class Mammalia; order Artiodactyla; family Delphinidae; genus Globicephala; species Globicephala melas. Next base: position 64,120,089 of record NC_083316.1, read on the forward strand.
CCTGGTGGTTCAGAGGTTAAGCATAGGCACTTTCACTGCGGGGGCCCGGGTTCAATCCCTGGTCGGGGAACTAAGATCCTGCAAGCTGTACGATGTGGCCCAAAATTTTTTTTTAATAAAAAATAATCTTTAGCTTCTCTGCTTTCCAGACACTCATCCAAGAGGAAGGATGGCCAGTACCTTCTCGAAGTTGCTAACTGGCCGCAATGCCTCTCTGTTATTTGCTACCTTGGGCACCAGTGCCCTGACTACTGGGTACCTGCTGAAACGGCAGAATGTGTGTGCTGAGGCCCGGGAACAACACAGGCTATTCCCTCCTAGGTAAGTCCTCCTGGCTTTAAAACGACACCAAAATGCCAGCCAGAAATATGCTTTCCTCTTCTGAAACTGTCGGTAGAGGCCCCTCTTTTTGCCTCTGAGGGTGACTAAATCAAATGGACTCATTAAGCACAGTGACCTGTGGCAAATCCAGGGATGTGTAGTGTCATCATTCCTGCCCAGAGCTTGAGCTCTAGTGGAATAGTAATAACAGTCGGAGCTAACCTTTGTTGAATATGTGTAGGCGTGTTGAGCACTTTACGCGGGGTATTTTATTCCTCTTAGCATCCCTTTGTGATGAAACGGAGGCTTAGGAAAACTAAGTCGTGCCCAAGTTCACGCAGCTGGTGCAGCCAAATGTGAACCCAGGGACCTTGATTCCAGACTCATGCCTCACTCATGCTGTACTGCCTTCTGGAAAACGTGATGCGACAGCACTGATTTTAAGTATCAGCTTCTTTGCTTTTTATTTTATTTGTTTTCCGGCTGCACTGTGCAGCATGTGGGATCCTAGTTCCCTTACCAGGGCTCAAACCCATGTACCCTGCAGTGGAAGCGCAGAGTCTTAACCATTGGACCGCCAGGGAAGTCCCTAAGTATCAGCTTTAAAGGACCTTGCAGAAGGGAAGCAGAGAAGTGGCATGAAGATGGACTGTTTTCTCCACCCTGGGGACCTTGTCATGGCTGAGACGTCCCACACTGGATAGAGCTGGAGTGGATGCTGACTTTAAGGGATTCTGTATAGGCAGCTGTGCCTGAAAGAGACAAGGAAAACCTGAGTTATTTCTCAGAAACATTTACTGGCTTTCATGAGAATTAGGAACTCTGAGGGAATTACTGGCACCTACCACATACCTCAGGAATTCCTTATGTGAGATTACCTGTGTTTGAGCCTGTGGTGGTCTTGAATCCTCTATTCTTCAATCAGTACATATCCCAGGGTAAGGTAGCAACCCCCCATTTGATTTCTTTCTATGCATTATTTCAACAACTATTTACGGAATGCCTGTTTCTATAGGCAGGCACTGTTCTCAACAAAGCAGATAGTCCTACAGTTTGCATCATAGACAGAGGACAGGTAAATCAATGAATTTCTGTGTAGTTCTACCCACAGGGTTGTTAGCCTCTATCACAAACCTCAGGGACCAAAATGTAGTTGTTGTAATTTACCCAAACTTCTGGGTGTAAAAAAAAAAGTCAACATACGATTTCAATTTCTTTTCTAATCGTTTCACTCTATTTCCTCTTTACGTAAACATAAGCCCCAGTCTGTGGGCTCCTGCTGCCAGCATAATGGACTCCTTAGGCCGGGCCAGGTCCATCCCTCTGGCAGTTCAGGGAACTAGTCTTTAAAATCTGGCTTACTTAAATCATGACCTAGCCAGTTTTCCTCTGCCCACTGGCTGAAGAGAGCCTGGTGGAAGGATGGCTGCCCAGAAACAAAGCTCTTGCATAGGCCCCTTGCCTCAGGGGCTGCTCACTGAATACCCCTCTCCTCCTCATGCAGTGCAGACTACCCTGATCTGCGCAAACACAACAACTGCATGGCCGAGTGCCTCACGCCGGCCATCTACGCCAAGCTCCGCAACAAGGTGACGCCCAATGGCTACACCCTGGACCAGTGTATCCAGACTGGAGTGGATAACCCCGGCCACCCCTTCATAAAGACCGTGGGCATGGTGGCTGGTGACGAGGAGTCCTATGAGGTAAAACTCTTGGCTGCCGGTTCTGTAGTGTGTGTGTGTGAGGCGGGCTTTGGGTTCTCTCTGTGGGACCAACTTGCTGTTTTCTCAGGAAGGGCGCTCAGGAAGCCAGCTTCAACAGAACAGCTGCAGTGCTCTCTGGAACAGTGAGGTCTACAGCTTCCCAGGGACAGGGTTTCCTTTGCTGCTGCTGTAGTATCCCTCCCCACCGAGGAATGAGTTGCATGACCCAGCTCTCAGAGCTTGCCAAGGGGATGAGTTAGTACAGAAAAAATACAACCTTTTAATGTTTTTATTGTTTGTGTATTCACCGATAAGGCATTAGGAGATGATGTGTTTGTGGCTGAACTTTATTGAGGCTGGAGGATGGTTCCATGTGTGTTTAGTTTGGGAATTACTGATTACACAGCCTCCTGTAGTCTTACTGAGTTCACTGAGCCTCTTGGAGAAATCCCATGATCTCTGCATCCTCATCCTGGATCAGAAGCACAGGATGGTTTGCTGATCTGGAGCTCAGCCGCCAGAGCAGCTTCTAAATTACAGTAAAAAAAACACCCTCCAGCCCATCTCCCTCAGGTGTGCCCCCTTTGCACCTTCTGTTGCAGGGAGCTGAAGGTGATTCCCTGGGAAGGCAGCCGTCAAGAGGAGGGAGAGGGCCCCCTTGAATAGACTAGGCTAGCAGCTCACTCAGGGACAGCAGTGCCCACCTCTGGGCTCCCAGAGTCCCAGACTAGAGCTGGCTCCCAGGACCCACTCCCCACAGCTCCCAAAGGCGGCACGGTGCTCTGTTTGACTTCTCTGAACCTTATTTTACCTAAAGGATGTTCCTGCAGTTTTTGGTTTTTTAAAAAGTAGATTTCGCTTGAGATAGTTTGTGCTGGGGAAGGTCCTCACAGGGTAACAGGTCCCCCTGCTTTGCCTTAATTGCTGCTGTGCACTTTTCTTTCTATGCAGCTGGTTTTCCACAAATTTATTATATTGCTTAAAGTCTAGAACCCGACCATCCCTTTTGACCACAGAACTGCTTAGCTTTGAGCTGGCAGCTTCTTTTATCCCACAAAAGCAAGAGCTTCTGGAGAAAACCCTCAAATTCTTAAACACAGGATTTTCTTGCTCCATCTGATGGCAGTGAACTTGGCAGAATCGCTAGAGAGGAGGTTACTATGACAGAGTTCTGTAGCCCTGCCCTCTCCCAAGGGGCAAGGTGCCTCAAAGAGGTTTCCTCTGGTATATGCGACCTACTAGTACTACTACTATAATTATTATCATTATTATTAACCATCAATCCGGTCTCACACCTATTTCCTGCATGGTTGCACTGAGAATTTCAGAGAAGGAGGGCATCAGCTTTGGCCCTTAAGATAAATAGGAACAAATGATGAACCAATTCAAGTATTGATAGATGAACCAATTCAAGAGGAAACAGGAGCGTCGTCCCTCCTGCAGGTGTTTGCCGACCTTTTTGACCCTGTCATCAAGCTGAGGCACAATGGCTATGACCCCAGGGTGATGAAGCACCCCACGGATCTGGACGAATCCAAGGTAGGCTCCAGCCACCTCTGTACCTTCCCATGAAGCCAGCACTCCAGAGACCAAGGTGAGGAGAACTGGAGAGAAGGACCCCTGGGTCAGATGCCCTTGAAAGTTCTGTGATGGCCCTCCCACACCATGCTCCCTAGAGGGCCACTGAGACAGTCAGGAAGGTCCCAAAGTCTGTTTTTCTTACCTCCTACCACCAGCGTAGTGGTGGTCACTGAAGACTTTAGCCTTTCCCAGAACAATTCCTTTTTTCACCCCAAACCTAGCCAGGGTAAAGGACTGCAGACAGCGCTGTGTAAAGTAGCTCCTCCCTTGACTTCCCTCCAAGACCCCTCCCTGCCCCCAGAGTTGCCCGATGTGTCCAGCATGCACACGCGCTCAGTGCCCGGGGGTCCCCTGGTCAGCGGGTTGGAGGCCACTGTGGCCGTGGCGCTGTGGTAACCCCGCACTCTGCTCTGCAGATCACACATGGGCAGTTGGACGAGCGCTACGTGCTGTCATCTCGGGTGCGCACGGGCCGCAGCATCCGCGGGCTGAGCCTGCCGCCCGCCTGCACCCGGGCCGAGCGGAGGGAGGTGGAGAACGTGGCCGTCATGGCCCTGAAGGGCCTCAAGGGGGACCTGGCCGGCCGCTACTACCGGCTGTCCGAGATGACGGAGAAGGACCAGCAGCGGCTCATCGATGTGAGTGACCCCGAACCACGTGGGCTGCCCGGGGCGGGGCTGTGCCGAGAGAGCCCTGACCGGCGCGGGGCGGTCTCCCGCGGAGCTCAGACCCCTGCTCTGGTTGGGAGCTTGCTGGGGCTTCAGGCTGGTCAGTCTAAGGAAGGAAAAGCAGGCCTTAAAAGCTTAGGTCAAAAGTGGAGGAGGTCTATGGATAAAGTCTGCCGAGGAAACAATGGGGTGGTGGGTTGCCATTGCTGTGTGGGAGTGAGTGGAGGATCCCCGGGCTTGTTGATAAATAGGAACAGTTGGGTGTGGAAAATCCCGTCTGTGCCTGGAGGATGGTCTCCATTACCACACTCAAAGTCCAGGAAGCTGGGAGCTTCTGGAAAGGGAATTATCCAGGTGGAAGGCCTGCCCTGACTCACATTGGAGCTGGCCTCTGGGGTTCCTGCTGCCTCCACGGGGTCTCCATGGCTTCCCTCTAACACTAGGGTAGGCAAAACTCAAGTCCCTTCCTTTTTTCCCTGTAACAAAGTTGAAACAGAATGGCATTTTCAAAGGTAACTTTTAACTCCAAGGAAAAGCGGAAGCAAATTTCTGTCATTTCAGAAGATGTGATGCCACAAAATATGCCCCATTTCCAAACCAGGCGGGCAACTGTGTGGTCTAGAGGCCTCAGTCTCCTGGTCCCCTCCTCTTGTTCTGGTACAGAACAAGCCCTCCTCTGCCTCAAGTAGCCATTTCTGGTTGCCAGGTTAAAGGGCATGCTGTTTCCTGGGCAATGATAGTCCATAAGCCTGGCCTGGCTCAGGTCTCCAACCCCTTCCGCTTAGAGATTGTAGATCTTCCTGTGTCCTCTTTTCTGACTTAAGTGTAATATATGGTATCCATAGTCATATTCTTACTGTGTACACACAGTATTTTTTTTTTTTTTTTTTTGCTGTATGCGGGCCTCTCACTGTTGTGGCCTCTCCCGTTGCGGAGCACAGGCTCTGGACGTGCAGGCCCAGCGGCCATGGCTCACGGGCCTAGCCGCTCCACGGCATGTGGGATCTTCCCAGACCGGGGTACGAACCCGTGTCCCCTGCATCGGCAGGTGGACTCTCAACCATTGCGCCACCAGGGAAGCCCCACACAGTATTTTGATCTGATTTGGGTCTGCACAGTAGCATATTGTAGCTAGAGGCATACTTGGGAGTCATGCAGGTCTAGGTTTGCATCTAGGCTCTGCCACTTTCTAGCTGTGATAGGTTTCCTCTCTCTCAATCTGTTTCCTTTTCCTACCAAAGAGAATGATGACCTTTACCTCAGAGTGTTGTGAGGATTAAAGGAAATAAAAGTACATAGCATAGAGCCTGGCACATAGTGACCATTAAATGAATGGTGACTATTTTTATTTACAGATCATTATTTTACATCTCTAATATTTTTTAATGGAAGGAATGATAATAATAAACCAGCAATGCTGGTAACATGGAGAATGCAGCTGTATACAACACTTTTCAGGATAGCACCCCTCAGTCACTGCCCACTCTGCCATTGCATGGGGTTGGTGCTGATGGGGTAGACACACTCCATAGTGATTAAGGATCTCCATCTGGGCTAAGCCAGCGGTTTTCAACCTTAGCTGTACACTGGAATCACCTGAAAATAACTGATGTCCAGGTTGCTGCACCCAATAACAAGTCGGAATCTCTGAGAGATGGGAACTGGGCATTAGAATATTTTAAGCTCTCAGTTATTATAGTGGGCAGCCAATGCTGAGAAGCACTGCCTGAGAGACCGCAGCCATTATTAGTGAGTTGAAAGTTGATCACCTGACGTTTGCCATTGTGTCTGATCTCATCAGTTTCTTCTTTTTGCTTTGTCCCTTTGGGCCTGCAGGACCACTTTCTATTTGATAAGCCAGTATCCCCTTTACTAACTTGTGCTGGGATGGCCCGTGACTGGCCAGATGCCAGGGGAATCTGGTATGAACATAGCATTTTCACATTTGCATTGTGTGCAGATGTTCTCCTTCAGATCGCTGCTTGTCCTAACCTGAAGTTGCTGTGACCTGCGCTTGACAGCATGCCCAGCTTGAGCTAAATGGAGAAGATAGAGTACTTAGAAATTGGGGGTGGGTGTCTGTGTGTGTGTGTAATATATAAGTATAATGATGTTTCCAAATGTGCGGGAGTGTTAGCTGTTTTGCATGAATTGTGCATGAGAAAAAAGACTTTCTTTTTAAGAAAAACTTAGCTTCATATTATTTGACCTCCCAGAGAATCTGTTTCATGACATTAAAACAAAAGAGCAGAAAATGAAAAGTAAATATTGAGGATTTAAGCAAAACTCTACAAGGAAGAGTGGCTATTGAGTGTACACATATTTTGTCTTGGCCAAGAGTCCTCAGGCCACTTTGATTCCTAAACCTTGGTAAGTTATTATGACACTATCCGAAGGAGCCCAGATCAAAGTGTTTGGGAGCAGCTGCTCAGTGGGGGTGGATAGGCGGGATCTATACAGCAAACATATGTGAAATCTTCTGCACCCCAAACGAGTTGAGCTGCAGGTAAAATCTTTTTTTAAGTGCCACAAGATTTTGGTTGAATCTATTAGGAGGCAAAACACTCTTGTTGGCGTCAAAGCCAAATGTTATCATGGCTGAATTATTGTCATCCTAGTCTGAGGAATGAGGGAGATTATGTTCTTGTTGGGTGAAAACATGACATCTTTGAGGGTTGGAGTTGGTCTTACTTTTCATTCTGTCAAGGTAACATTATGTTGCAGTACTTGTTCAGGCACAGTTAAGAGATTAGGACCATCTAAGGAAATGAGGAAGGTGAATGAAGCAATCAAGCTACAGAGGTAATGGGAATTTTCATGTGTTGAAACAAATGTAATTAACACTCAACACAGTATTTCTCTCTTCATTAGGCATAATAATGACAAGACATTTCTCATCTGGATTAATGAGGAAGACCACACCAGGGTAATCTCTATGGAGAAAGGAGGCAATATGAAAAGAGTATTTGAGCGATTCTGTCGTGGACTAAAAGAGGTAAGATGTCATCAGAGAATTCTGAATAGTCACTAAAATAAAATATCTTTGTTTTTCATTCTTGAAAAAAGATATTATGGTGACTTCCAAGATGGGGCTAATCTTTTCTAGGGATCATGGCACTCTTTTGGGGTGGGACTTCCAGGGCAGTGCTTCAAAAAACAGATGACTTTTTTTGTTATTAGCAAGTTCCTATGCTTCCCTTCCCAATGCAGGATGGTTTAGAGAAGTCTGTGGATCATTAGTTATTTTCTGATTTCTTTAACAGAGATCTTGGCTGTTCTAAGCATAGAGACAGTATAGGATGCACCTATGTTCATATGTGACCTGACCACAGCCATACTTGATGAGAATTCCTATTTTCTCCTACTATGCTCATGTGGAAAAGCATAACAACTGACATTTATTGAGTGTTTAGTATGTGCTAGGTACTGTGTTCAGTGCTTTACATGGTTGATCTAATTTAATTGGACCATTTTAATATTGTGATAGAAGAAGTTTAATTTTCTATTAAAGAAGTACTGCAGAATGAAAGAACGAAATTTTGCCATTTGCAGCAACATGGATGGACTTGGAGGGCATTATGCTAAGAGAAATATCTGACAGAGAAAGATAAAAATACTGTATGATCTCACTTATATATGGAATCTAAAAAAATACAACAAACTAGTGAATCAAACAGAAAAGAAGCAGCCTCACAGCTATAGAGAACTAGTGGTTACCACTGGGAAGATGGCAGTGGGGAGGGGCAGTATAGCGGTGGGGGAAAAAGGGTTATTACGGGATTATATGAAATCATGTGAGTGAAACTTTTGAAAATTGTAAAGAACTATACAATTTAAAGAATCTTTCATTCAATAAAAATAAATTTTTATAAAAACTGCAGATAACTTTGCTTTTTCCTTTCCAAAAAAAGAAGCAGTACTATAAATTGACCTAAGTTTTATTCACGGCAAACATGCAGTACACACATCTTTCCCTGGTGTTTGGGATGTGCTGAGTGAATGGATATCTGAGAACTTCCTCATTTGTTCCCTGTCTTAGGTAGAACGCCTAATCCAAGAACGAGGCTGGGAGTTCATGTGGAACGAGCGCCTGGGATACATTCTGACCTGCCCTTCGAACCTCGGCACAGGATTACGGGCTGGTGTCCACGTTAGGATCCCAAAGCTCAGCAAGGTAATGTCATGCAGCCAGTGGCCCTGTTGGGTTCCACCAGGATCAGCTCACCTGGGACTGCTTTGTGGAGGGAAAAACATCACAGCCCAATTCCTTAACCCTTAGTTTCTGCACTAATGAAAGAAAATGACGAGAAAACATTGTTTGTCTCAAAAACGCTTGTATCCGTAGGATAAGAGTTTTAACGGGCTGTAAAAAAGGGCAGTGGCTTCAAGAACAAGAACTTTATTCTTTTTTTTTAAGATTTTTTTTTATGTGGACCATTTTTAAAGGCTTTATTGAAATTGTTACAATATTGCTTCTGTTTTATGTTTTTTGGGTTTTGGGCCCCGAGGCATGTGGGATCCTAGCTCTCTGACCAGGGATCAAACCCATACCCCCTGCGTTGGAAGGCAAAGTCTTAACCACTGGACCACCAGGGAAGTCCCAAGAACAAGAACTTTAAGTTCTCCTTCATATAACAAGTCGGGATAGTTAGGCCGGCTGCTCCACTCTGCTCTCTCTCTCCCAATACAGAGGTTCTCAGACTCGGGCCTGCAGCAAAATCACCTGGAGGCTTGTGACAACACCTGCAGCACTTGCATTTCTCACAGATTTCCCGGTGATGCTGATGCTGCCGGTCAGGGAACTGCACTTGGAGGGTCACTGCCTTAGAGCGTTGTCCCCTTAGCGTGGTCACAGTCAGGCCTCACGCTCTAGCCTGTGGGAAGGCGAGCGAGCACGTGGGAGTGTCCGTGTAAAGATTTAAGATCTAGGCCTGGCAGTGGCACCCTTCACTTCTGCTTGTTCCATTAGCAAGAACCTAGCCAGTGGTTACTTCCTCAGCTCTCCTGTGGAAGAAAGGAAAAAGGATTCTGGTGGGCAACTAAGAGTTCTGCCACAGCACACCAAGTGAATCAAATACTTTAAAACAATTTTAGAAAATGTGCTTTTGGCCAAAAAAAAGATGGTAATATTTCTTATTCAAAATTCCAATGCTAAGAAAATTATTTTTTTTAATTTTTATCGGAGTGTAGTTGCTTTACAATAAGAAAATTATTTGCTATGATTTAATGTCATGATTTTAATTATAGCAGTAACAAGTGTTATATAGATGAATAATAAACTCACCAAAGCTGGCACCCAGATGCCAATATAGCAGTATAGAAGTTAATGACAGCTCTGCTACCTTCTACCTGTGTGTCCTTTTAGGCAAGTTAATTCCTCTGAGCCTTATTTTTCTCATCTGTGAAATGGGAGTAAAAGCAATACCTTCTTCATGGGATTGTTGTAAGTTCCAGCACAGGGCCCTGGTACATAGTAAATATATGCTTAATAAATATTAACTGTTATTACTTCTCATTATGTGTCTTTTCTAAGTGTGCCAAGAATGACAAATCAAGTTTGATTCTTAGGACACTAAGTATTATCCTTTGTCCCAGGATCCGCGATTTTCTAAGATCCTGGAGAACCTGAGACTCCAGAAGCGTGGCACAGGTGGTGTGGACACGGAAGCAGTGGCGGATGTGTATGACATTTCCAACATAGATCGAATTGGCCGATCAGAGGTAACATCTCTCTAACTTTCCGAACGTGAACTACCAAAATCAGCCTGGAGGAAAAGAAGCAAACTCAACAGCTTTTCCTTATTCACAAAATTCGAGACCTCCTCTTTGCCCATTGAGTCCTGATCATGTTAGCATTTCATTCTGTAGTACTTGTCCTCCACGCATAAAGGTAAGCAGGATGTAAGCTGAGGATGTATAAGCAAGTGAAGGAATTCACAGTGGGACGGTTGTCACCTGCCTGCCCCCAGAGCTGTCCCAGCAATCCTGAGCAGCGGGAGTTCTGTTATGCTAAAGGACACCAGTCTTTCATCACTGAGTCAGAGAACACTGTGCTCTCTCTGAGGGGGATGAAATAGTGGATTTTCTCTTGATTCCGAATTTCCTTTGGTGAAGGTCACATACTATCATCTTCACGTTGACGTTTTTAGACACTTGATAGTTTGTAAAATTTTATGTTTAGGGCTAAAGATGGCAAATAAGGTATGCATGAGGTATGTGTGAGATTGTGCTCATCAAATAATCCTTAGGATTCTGTGAATACACAGGATAAATGGGATTCATAAACTATAGGTAGACCTGGAGTGATGCATGAGAAAAAGCACAAAGAGCGCGTTTAATGAACATGGAAGCAGAATCCTCAGCAAATCCTGACCTCATTAAGTCATCCCAGCTTATCTGGATGTGGTCCCATTGAACGTATTGTGCCCATCATTAATTTAAAAGCCGCTTATAAAACTCTTAATAACTCAGTGGCTGGTTATTAAATCTGTGGATTATTGGTGCTCGTTCTTCTTCCCTGCCATCTTTTGCATATTTCATTGCCAGTTGGTACTCCTACCAGTAAACTAAGGAAAGGAAAGGAGAAAACACTCAAAACAATTAAATCAGCTTGAGTGCTCCCAGCGCTGGTAAAGTATTGATACTTGAGGAAGAAGCAGATATAAATACTACACCTTCTGAAATTTGCTGAATATGGTGTAGTGAATAAAGAAAATCTGGGTCCTAGCCCTGTCGGCTTCTAATATTAACTAGATTTTTAATACTGGAAAGCAAAGTACTCATCGTTTTTAGAAAACTGTAAGTCAATAAGTGATCATCTATAGGAGCTAGAAAAATTCCCAAAAGTGTTAAAAAAAAAAAAATAAAACCACTTGTTCAACCTAACAGCCCTGAGATAACCATTGTGAACATTATTCTAAATTGCCTTCCATTGTTACAATTATTCAAAAAATGTTTTTTACAGAATTTAGTATTACAACATATTTGATATAACACAGCTTTTCCCAGTATATTATAACATGAGCATTTTCCTATAATTTTATAATTCTATAAAATTAAAATTATTAAAATTAAAATATAAAATTCCTAGAATTTTATAATTATAAAATTCTTATTTTATAAATAAGATATATATAAATATTTTATAAATAAAATATAAATATTTAAATAAAAGATATATAAATATTTTATAAATAAAATTCTTATAAAAGAATTTTTATAATTCTTCAAAACATATTGTTTAATGACAGCATAGTAAAGGTGGTCCATTATCTACTTAATATCTCCCTGATTATTTGAGATTTTGTTTGACTATCTCTGTACATAACTGTATGACCATCTCTATACATAACTCTAATCACAACTCTGATTAGTTAGTTAGGTTATATTTCTAGGAAAGGGATTCCTGGGTTAAGGATGAGGGTCCCTTACTTATGACCAAGTTTCCTACCAGAAGATTTATACCAAGAGAGTTCCACAGGCAGTGAATGAGAGACCCATCACCACACCCTCATCAACACTGAGATAGGTCAGTTGGCTAAGTAGAAAATCAGTGTTTCTTTTATTAGTAATGACTAGCTTTCTGGCCCAACCCTTTCATAGGGCTTCAGTTTCCTTATGCATGAAAGTAAGTGGGGAGTGTACTAGACTCTGTCATGCCTAAAGTATGTTCAGCTGTAACACTTAACCATCTCTTCCATTATTGCCGTGCATTCTTGAGTTTTATCATGTATTTTAGTGCTGTCTAGAATTAACTAGTAATTCCTTTCTGTCTTAGTTTGGGTCCCTTTAGGAGCAGTGCAAATAATTTATTTGGGAGATGATTCCCAGGGAAAAATTCATAGGTAGATGTCCTCTAGTTTAAGAAAAACCAATATTTGTAAACAAAAGTTCTAACATATATTTTTTTAAAGCAGGAATTTTAAAAAGTATATCTTAGTATAATTCACAGTTTCCTTTAAGTAGCACACTTGCCTGGTACAATACAAGCATTATTTAATTGCCAAACATTTGGGTTTAAACAATTTTCAGAAAGCCGTTCATTGTGTAAATGATAATATCTGAACTATAGCATGTTTAGTACTCAGGTAGCTTAGTGGAAGGTCAGAATTCAGATCCGGGTCAGAGAACATCACAAGGGTGTCACTGTGTAGTTTTACTTTAAGACAAACTGTTATAACAGAGATTGATGGGGGAAGAAGTGTCTGAGATGCAAACTAATGGTTTTCATATTTTTAAAAAGTCCTTACACACAAAGCAGTAACTCCATCTTAACTGCAGAAAGATTGAGAGAAACCCTGTAACATCTCCGCTCCCCGTCCCTGGTGATAAACATCAGACACCTCTCCTCCCATAAAACGTTAGGAAAATAAAGAGAAGAAATTGTTACAGTCCATGTAACAGGGCAAGTTTTCATTTGTCCCAGTATTGTTCCTACGATCAAAGCCTTGCATGTGTCTTCTATGCAAATTAATCTTTCATCTTTTTCACTGTCAAAGGTTGAGCTTGTTCAGATAGTCATCGATGGAGTCAATTACCTGGTGGATTGTGAAAAGAAGTTGGAGAAAGGCCAAGATATTAAGGTGCCACCTCCTCTACCTCAGTTTACCAAGAAGTGAACTTTCCCTTCCCTAATTTATGAATAATCTGTCTGCTGGTATGACAGACATAAAGAAATTTCTACTCTGAGAGTTTTTGTAGACTTGGAAAAATGTAAAACTGTAGGTCCTGTCTATCTTTACAATAAAACTCTCCTTAATATCTTCAGTTTGTTTCTCTGTTTTTTTTTTTTAATGCTACTGAGATGGGCAAACACATCCAATTACAAGTAGTAGGAAGTAAAAATATTTTAGGACAACGATAAAACTAATATTTGTAAGGCGACTTTCACACAAATGTAGAAACCCTCCAACTATCTAGATGCTACTATAGTCAACCCTTCAACCAATCCCTACAGACACCATTGGAAAAGAGGAACTAATATAATCAATTTTCTGGCAAGTAGAGCAAGAGAAGATTCATTTCTCTTGAAAGTGTGGAAATAAAGACTATGCAAATGAGGACAAACAGAGACTATAGCAGAGGCTATTTAGGGCTTGCTATAGCAAGGGAATCAGCCACCAACACCTACTTGAATCTGGCAGAAACTCAAAGGCAGGCACAGGAAAGCTTTCTGGTGAAAAAATGGGTATGCTCGGGTGTGATCTGAGCCGGGTGGTAGGCATGGGGAAATTGGAGGCAGACTAACTAGAAGCGGGGTATCCTGGGTAAGTGGTTTGGGCAGCATATTTGGCTTTCTCTGGCTGGTCCTGAACTGGAAGCAGGGGCAAAAATGAGGGGAACTGGGCGTCCCTGACCAATGCCCAATCTCTGGGCTGATTGCTTCAGAGACTGTGGTTTGGCTTCTTGAACTGGTTGCTGCAGAGGTTGTGGGTCAGAGTTCTGTTGTCATGTATGGTCTGGCCATTGTGTATTTGTACATTCAGTCTCTCAAAAGCAATCCAAAGTGTGATGTCTCAAACACTGAAAATATATTTAGTATAATTTGAAAGCCAAATTCGTCCCTCAGCACACAGATAGTTATCTCTCGAAACTTGTTATCCTCTTCCATCCATCCTGTGTTGTCTGTAACCTGAAGGGGCATATGACAGACGAGGTGGCTGCAGCTAATTCTGTAACTCTAAAAGTGTTCCACATAACAAGAAAGATACTGTTATCTAGAATAATAGGAGTGAGATCAAGTTCTGCATTTTGTGAGTAAATGAGTACTGTAGATGGTACTGTGAAAATACATCACAGCTATAATACAAGCAATTGTCTTCCCTCCTACTATATTGAGAAAAATAAAGTATAAAAAGAATACACTTGTGCTGGTGCTAATAGGCACCATACTAACTTTTGAGTGACAAATTAATGTCTTTGAATTATAGAAGAGGAAGCCACACCCAATATAATTCAGGACATTGTGCTAAACACCCTGAATGGGATGGGGTGGAGGGCCATTCTACCAACTAATGCCTGTAAACAAAAGAGGGAACAGAACCTCGAGCAGTGACTGGCATTCTGGGGACGAGGGATGGAGGGTTGAGAGGACTGGCATCATGGCCAAGCATGTTGACTCTACAGCCATACTGCTTGAGTACACGTCCCAGCTCTCCCACTATATGACGTTAAGTGATGGACTTAGTCTCTAAGTTCCTGAAGTTCCTTTGTATAAAATGAGAACAATGATAATGCCTCTCTCATAGGGTTGTTTGGAGGATAAAATTAATATTTGTAAAGTTCACTTAGAAGTGCTCAACACATTTTAAGTACTATGTAAGGGTTTGCATGTTAAATAATAAAAAATGAATCACTATTATAATATGATAATAATCTGTCTTTGACTATCCCTTAAACCCATCCTTTAGGGCAGGGGTCCCTAACCCCCAGGCCACGGACTGGTGTCAGTCTGTAAAAGGCCACTGGTATCGGACTGATACCGGTCCGTGGCCTGTCAGGGACTGGGCCGCACAGCAGGAGGTGAGTGGCAGGTGAGCCAGCGAAGCTTCATCTGTATCTACAGCCGCTCCCCATCACTCTCATCACCGCCTGAGCTCCGCCTCGTGTCAGATCAGCAGTGGCATTAGATTCTCATAGGAGTGTGAACCCTACTCTGAACTGTGCATGCGAGGGATCTAGGTTGTGCACTCCTTATGAGAATCTAATGCCTGATGATCTGAGGTGAAGCTGAGGTAGTGATGCTAGTGCTGGGGAGCGGCTGCAAATACAGATTATCATTAGCAGAGAGGTTTGACTGCACAGAGACCATGATCAATTGCTTGCAGACTCATATCAAAACCCTATCAGTGAGTGGCAAGTGACAATGAAGGTGCGTCTGGTGGCAGGCTTTATAGTGGCAAGTGAGTTGCTGTACTTCAATTGTACACAGCTGCATCTGGTGGTAGGCTTTAAGTCAGAATCTGACACTTATTTTTGTCCGCATGTGGCCCACCCGTTATTTTATTTACCACTTCCGTCCACGCCTCTTTCCCGCACTGCACACTTGTCTCAGTCGCAGTTTTGGTAAGCCCGCAAGCTAACCCTAGCCAAATTGAGTAAAAACCAAACGTTGCTGGAGAGCTTCTTTGAAAAGGGGGAAAGACCCAATGATGAGACAGCAGAAGACTCTAAGACTGCCAGCAAAAAGAAAGCTGCATTTAAAAGAAGATACCAAGAGTCCTATTTAAATTATGGTTTCATTGCAACAGGTGATTCACTTTCTCCAAGCCCGCTCTGTATAATATGTGGCGACTGGCTATCCAACAAAGCTGTAAAATCTTCAAAACTGCTTCGCCACATGGAGACCAAGCACCCTGCCTTAAAGGACAAGGCTTTGGACTTTTTCAAAAGAAAAAAACGTGAACACGAAGAACAGAAGCAATTATCGAAGGCCCACTTCATCAAATGTGTCTGCACTGAAAGCATCATTCTTAGTGGTTAACGGCATTGCTAAGGCTAAGAAGCCCTTTACTATTGGTGACGAGTTGATCCTGCCTGCTGCTGAGGACATCTGTCTTGAACTTTTAGGAGAGGCTGCATGCAGTTCAAAAGGTGGCATGTGTTCCTCTTTCGGCTAGCACCACAACTAGATGAGTTGATGAAATAGCAGAGGACATTGAGGCACAATTGTCAGAGAGGATTAATGAGTCACCGTGGTATGCAATCCAGGTCAACGAGTCTACCAATGTTGACAACAAGGCAACAGTGCTTGTTTCTGTGCAATATATTTTTCAGGAGGATGTGCATGAGGATATGTTATGTGCACTTTTGTTGCCAACCAACACCACAACTGCAGAACTATTGAAGTCTTTGAATGAGTACACATCAGGAAAACTGACTTGGTCATTTTGTGTTGGTATATGCATGGACGGAGCAGCTGCCATGACTGGACGGCTTTCTTATTTCACTACTTGGGTCAAAGGGGTCGCTTCTGAATGTGAGTCTATGCACTGTGTCATCCCTAGAGAAATGCCGGCTAGCCGAAAAATGTCACCTGAACTTAACAACGTTTGTAGGATGTGTTTAAAATTATCAACCACGTTAAAGTACATGCCCTTAACTCACATCTGTTCATGCTGCTCTGTGAGGAGATGGATGCAGAGCACACGTCTTCTCTTATACACAGAAGTGAGATAGCTTTCTAAAGGTAGATCACTAGCCAGAGTTTTTGAGTTATGAGAGCCACTCCAGAGATTACTTTTAGAAGAACAGTCACCACTGGCAGCACATTTCGGTGACACAGAATGGGTCACAAAACTTGCTTATTTGTGTGACACATTCAACCTGCTCAATAAACTCAATCTGTCAGTTCAGGGGAGAAAGACAACTGTGTTCAAGTCGGTAGATAAAGTGGCTGCATTCAAAGCCAAACTGGAATTATGGGAGCGACAAGTGAACATTAGGATTTTTGACATGTTTCAAACAGAGATTTTGAAAGGGACTGAGCGAGGGCCTTCCTTCTCCCAGATGGTGCATGATCACTTATCTCAGCTTTCAAAAGAGATTGAGCATTACTTCCCAACCACAAAAGACCCCAGAACTGGGAAGGAATGGATCTGCGACGCATTTGTGAATAAGCCAGGTGAATTGACTTTGTCGGAGCTAGAAGAGGATCAACTGCTTGAGATCACAAGTGACGGGGGCCTTAAAAGTATGCTTGAGACAATGTCAAATCTCCATACATTCTGGATTAAAGTCAAGGAGGAATATCCTGAGATTGCCACAAAGGCACTGAAAAGCCTGCTTCCATTTCCAACATCCAATCTTTGTGAAGCAGGGTTTTCTGCCGTGACAGCGACCAAAATGAGATCACGGAGGAGACTGGACATAAGCAACACACTTCGGGTGTCACTGTCTCCCATCACCCCCAGACGGGACCATGTAGTTGCAGGAAAACAAGCTCAGGGCTCCCACTGATTCTGCATTATGGTGAGTTGTATAATTATTTCATTATATATTACAGTGTAATAATAATAGAAATAAAGTGCACAATAAATGTAATGCACTTGAATCATCCCGAAACCATTCCCCTCCCTCCCCGGTCTGTGGAAAAATTGTCTTCCACGAAACTGGTCCCTGGTGCCAAAAAGGTTGGGGACCACTGCTTTATTTTATCACCTGGAATGTACTCATGTGTGACTTTACTCTTTCAGAGCAAGATATTCATAACTAAATGCAGTCATTTAAACAAAGTCTGCAATGGATTCCTAAATACTCAGTCTGGCACCTCAGGTTTTGTTAAAACCTTCCATATTCATCAAATATCCTTCCCTGACAGCTCTTCAATTTTCAGAGCATGGAGTAGCACTTAAATTGGATACAAGAATATTCTTTCTCTTCAAACATTGCCGGGTATTTGAATGATGTGATCCTCTTTGCAGAAGTTGTGATTTCTTTTGCTACAGGAAACAAGCACATTGGTGATGTTACAGTGAAAATAAGAGATCTTTTATGTAACAAATGGGTCAATTGAAAGAGATAAAAAGACTTAAATATTAGTTAAATTCTAATTGAATGCCATATCTTTCAGCCAAAGTAGTCACAGCATGCAAAGAGTTCCTGTTTACTAAGGTCTCGTTCAATCAATATTCATTGAGCAATGATGTGAACAAAGCATGGTTTTGTGTCACAAGACTTAAAATTTGCAATATTCCTTGTGTCTGGGGCAGAATGCAGCTAGATTAGGCTTTGATGGCTAGGAAACCATTCTGGCTATCTTCCTTGGGTCCTTCTCTTTGACTTCTGTGCTGCCACAGTATGTCTGCTTATGTGGAAATGGCTATGCCCACTTTCTGGAGAGTTTTTATTATAAATGGGTGTTGAATTTTGTCAAAAGCTTTTGCTGCATTTACTGAGATGATCATATGGTTTATATTCCTTAATTTGTTAATGTGGTGTGTCACAGTGATTGATTTGTGTATATTGAAGAATCCTTGCATCCCTGGGATAAATCCCACTTGGTCATGGTGTTTGATCCTTTTAATGTGTTGTTGGATTCTGTTTGCTAGTATTTTTTTTGAGGATTTTTGCGTCTATATTCACCCGTGATATTGGTCTGTAATTTTCTTTTTTTGTAGTATCTTTGTCTGGTTTTGGTATCAGGGTGATGGTGGCCTCATAGAAAGAGTGTGGGAGTGTTCCTTCCTCTGCAATTTTTTGGAAGAGTTTGAGAAGGATGGGTGTTAGCTCTTCTCTAAATGTTTGATAAAATTCACCTGTGAAGCCATCTGGTCCTGCGCTCTTGTTTGTTGGAAGATTTTAAATCACAGTTTCAATTTCAGTGCTTGTGATTGGTCTGTTCATATTTTCTATTTCTTCCTGGTTCAGTCTTGGAAGGTTATACCTTTCTAAGAATTTGTCCATTTCTTCCAGGTTGTCCATTTTATTGGCATAGAGTTGCTGGTAGTAGTCTCTTAGGATGCTTTGTATTTCTGCGGTGTCTGTTGTAACTTCCCCTTTTGCATTTCTAATTTTATTGATTTGAGTCTTCTTCCTCTTTTTCTTGATGAGTCTGGCTAGTGATGTATCAAATTTGTTTATCTTGTCAAAGAACCAGCTTTTAGTTTTATTGATCTTTGCTATTGTTTTCTTTGTTTCTATTTCATTTATTTCTGCTCTGATCTTTATGATTTCTTTCCTTGTACTAACTTTGGGTTTTGTTTGTTCTTCTTTCTCTAGTTCCTTTAGGTGTAAGGTTAGATTGTTTATTGGAGATTTTTCTTGTTTCTTTAGGTAGGCTTGTATAGCTATAGACTTCCCTCTTAGAACTGCCTTTGCTGCATCCCATAGGTTTTGGATCGTCATGTTTTCACTGTCATTTGTCTCTAGGTATTTTTTGATTTCCTCTTTGATTTCTTCAGTGATCTCTTGGTTATTTAGTAACGTATTGTTTAGCTTCCATGTGTTTGTGTTTTTAGGTTTTTTTCCCTGTAATTGATTTCTAACCTCATAGCGTTGTGGTCAGAAAAGATGCTTGATATGATTTCAATTTTCTTAAATTTACTGAGGCTTGATTTGTGATCCAAGATGTGATCGATCCTGGAGAATCTTCCGTGTGCACTTGAGAAGAAAGTGTAATCTGCTATTTTTGGATGGAATGTCCTATAAATATCAATTAAATCAATCTGGTCTATTGTGTCATTTAAAGCTTGTGTTTCCTTATTAATTTTCTGTCTGGATGCTCTGTCCATTGGTGTAAGTGAGGTGTTAAAGTCCCCCACTATTACTGTGTTACTGTTGATTTCCTCTTTTATAGCTGTTAGTAGTTGCCTTATGTATTGAGGTGCTCCTATGTTGGGTGCATATATATTTATAATTGTTATATCTTCTTCTTGGATTGATCCCTTGATCACTATGTAGTGTCCTTCCTTGTCTCTTGTAACATTCTTTATTTTAAAGTCTATTTTATCTGATATGAGTATTGCTACTCCAGCTTTCTTTTGATTTCCATTTGCATGGAATATCTTTTTCCATCCCCTCACTTTCAGTCTGTATGTGTCCCTAGGTCTGAAGTGGCTCTCTTGTAGACAGCATATAGATGGGTCTTGTTTTTGTATCCATTCAGTGAGCCTGTGTCTTTTGGTTGGAGCATTTAGTCCATTCAAATTGAAGGTAATTATCGATATGTATGTTCCTATTACCATTTTCTTAATTGTTATGGGTTCGTTTTTTTAGGTCCTTTTCTTCTCTTGTGTTTCCCACTTAGAGAAGTTCCTTTAGCATTTGTTGTGAAGCTGGTTTGGTGGTGCTGAATTCTCTTAGCTTTTGCTTGTCTGTAAAGCTTTTGATTTCTCCGTCGAATCTGAATGAGCTCCTTGCCAGGTAGAGTAATCTTGGTTGTAGGTTCTTCCGTTTCATCACTTTAAATATATCGTGCCACTCCCTTCTGGCTTGTAGTGTTTCTGCTGAGAAATCAGTGTTAACCTTATGGGAGTTCCTTCTATGTTATTTGTCTTTTCCCTTGCTGCTTTCAGTAATTTTTCTTTGTCTTTAATTTTTGTCAATTTGATTACTATGTGTCTTGGCGTGTTTCTCCATGGGTTCATGCTTCCTGGGCTCTCTGCACTTCCTGGACTTGGGTGGCTATTTCCTTTCCCATGTTATGGAAGTTTTCGACTGTAATCTCTTCAAATATTTTCTCGGGTCCTTTCTCTCTGTCTTCTCCTTCTGGGACCTCTATAATGCGAATGTTGGTGCATTTAATGTTTTCTCAGAGGTCTCTTAGGCTGTCTTCATTTCTTTTCATTCTTTTTTCTTTATTCTGTTCTGTGGCAGTGAATTCCACCATTCTGTCTTCCAGGTCACTTATCCGTTCTTCTGCCTCAGTTATTCTGCTATTGATTCCTTCTAGTGTATTTTTCACTTCAGTTATTGTATTGTTCATCTCTGTTTGTTTGTTTTTTAATTCTTCTAGGTGTTTGTTCTTTAATTCTTCTAGGTCTTTGTTAAACATTTCTTGCATCTTCTTGATCTTTGCCTCCATTCTTTTTCCAAGGTCCTGGATCATCTCTACTATCATTATTCTGAATTCTTTTTCTGGAAGGTTGCCTATCTCCACTTCATTTAGTTGTTTTTCTGGGGTTTCATCTTGTTCCTTCATCTGGTACATAGCCCTCTGCCTTTTCATTTTGTCTATCTTTCTATGAGTGTGGTTTTTGTTCCACAGGCTGCAGGATTGTAGTTCTTGCTTCTGCTGTCTGCCCTCTGGTGCATGAGGCTATCTAAGAGGCTTGTGCAGGTTTCCTGATGGGAGGTTCTGGTGGTGGGTAGAGCTGACTGTTTCTCTGGTGGGCAGAGCTCAGTAAAACTTTAATCCACTTGACTGCTGATGGGTGGGGCTGGGTTCCCTTCCTGTTGGTTGTTTGGCCTGAGGCAACCGAACACTGGAGCCTACCTGAGCTTATTGGTGGGGCTAATGACAGACTCTGGAAGGGCTCACACCAAGGAGTACTTCCCAGAACTTCTGCTGCCAGTGTCCTTGTTCCCACGGTGAGCCTCAGCCACCCCCCACTCTGCAGGGGACCCTCCAACACTAGCAGGTAGGTCTGGTTCAGTCTCTCCTGGGGTCACTGCTCCTTCCCCTGGGTCCCCGTGCGCACACTACTTTGTGTGTGCCCTCCAAGAGTGGAGTCCCTGTTTCCTCCAGTCCTGTCAAAGTCCTGCAATCAAATCCTACTAACCTTCAAAGTCTGATTCTCTAGGAATTCCTCCTCCCATTGCTGGACCCCCAGGTTGGGAAACCTGATGTGGGGCTCAGAACCTTTACTCCAGTGAGTGGACTTCTGTGGTATAAATGTTCTCCAGTCTGTGAGTCACCCGCCCAGCTGTCATGGGCTTTGATTTTATTGTGATTGCGTCCCTCCTACTGTCTCATTGTGGCTTCTCCTTTGTCTTTGGATATGTGGTATCTTTTTGGTGAGTTCCAGTGTCTTCCTGTCGATGGTTGTTCAGCAGTTAATTGTGATTCCCCTGCTCTTGCAAGAGGGAGTGAGCACACATCCTTCTACTCCGCCATCTTGAACCAATCTCTATCAGCAATTCTTTTACAAGTGCCCTGATTTGGATCAAGAAATTGTTTTGAGGTCAAAAGATCTACCTTAAATTCAAGCTCAGCCACTAACCAGGTGTATAACCAAGGGCAAATGATTTAACTTAATAGAGTCTTCGTTTCATTTGTAAAATGGAGATAATTTGCCTTACAAAGTTTTTATGATGATTAAATAATATAAGGCAGTGACTTGCATTTTTTTCTTTCACTGTAACCTCTGGGAATAAATATATTTTACATTAGAATCTGGTACCCACATATATGAGTAAGCAAGTGAGTATGTATGTGTATGTATGTAAAACCCAAATAAAAGTTTCAGGTAATAATAGTTACTTGTACTATGTGAGATGCACTTGATGCTTTTCTATTCTATATTAACTTATTCTATTTCAGTTAAAAAAAAATTCTGATTGTGATCCTCTAAACTGATGTCACATTTATGGGATGAAATTCACATTTTCAAAGACACAGACCTAGTTACCTGACTCAATAAACATTAAATTCTCTCCTTCCCCCCCACCCCACGCCTTCTTTCAGTTCTAAATATTTTGTTCCACTACCTTCTGATTTCCATGGTATTTGGTGATTACCCTTTTCACAATGATGAATCTTCACCTGCTGGTCCCCAGACATAAGAAGTCTTTTATTGCTTTTTGAATGTCAAAAATATTTTATAACAACTTTTAAAAATTTGACATTTAATCATGCCTAATTTTTTTAATGTGAAAGAATACACAGTTGCTATTAATTTTAGTGGAGAAAAACTTTGGTACAAAGTATGCAATATCTACTGTATTTAATCCAATAATCAAGGTAGAAATGAAATAATCACCATCTCTCTACATTAAAAATATTCATTCTTTTTATCATCTGTGTAGGGAACTATACAAGGCTTTAGAATTTTATTGGGGAATAAAACATATCTGAGGGAGCCTCAAAACCCTCAAAAATGAAAAAAAGTAAATTTGCCATCTGACAACTAGAAAAATTTGCACATAATGGAGATAAGCCACCTGGAAGACTAAATCAAAGAACTGCCTGGGATCTAAGACTAAACCAAAGAACTGCAAGACTGGAATCAGATGATTCAGAAAAGGAAGCCAAATTAACTACATTTTACCCTTTCTGCAAAAAGCCTATGTGAAGAGAAGGCAAATGGTTATCATGGAACTTAGAAAAGGGGGATGAAGAGACCACATTTAGTGAAAGTGCCTTTAGCATCATTGGAGAAAGCCCCACTCGGGTGCTACTAATGTCCAAATCCTCTTCAGTTAGTTCCTATGGTGGGGATGGGGTTAGATTGTTTGATCTTCTTGCTTTGGGTCTATATATTCAGAGAGTCACTTATGCTAGTACCGCGAAAATACTTGTACTAGAGGTCAAGGATTAGAGGTGCCCCGTAATTAATTGTGTTTTCAATCTGTAAGCTAAACCTGTATTTGACAATGAGTAAATCTAGTGTGAGAGATGTAATTATGGAATTCTAAGAGGATTTAAGAAGAGGTTTTTCTAAAAAATTAGTTTTATGAAACAGTTACAGTGGAAATGCAAAACTGATATTCATTTACTTTCTAACATATACATGAGACTCCCTACTTTTCAAAAATGCATTTGTCTCATATCTATATTCAGTCTGAAGATCTGAGGAAGAAATGTCATATTTTGGCATCTCCACAAAATCTTTTTTCTGTTTGCACAGAACTCGGTTGTTAGTATAAAAGCAGCTCTGAAAATAGAAATCTCTTTAAAATAATGTAGGTAAGGTCAAAAGGGAAGATGCTGGGCTCCTGGAATGTAAAAGCTGTGCTGTTGAAGACATGGGCAAACAGGCATAGAGTAGATGTAAATAAAGACATAATTTGTGATCACTCTGCAAACATGGCCTGAATTACTTGGAACTCATCAGTACTGATGAGGCACTAACTGCATTCAGGTGCACTTCAATCAGAACTAGATTATACCATTAAAATTAATGAAGCACTAGAAGACTTTAATGAGTAAAAGAGGGTTGGTTTTAAAGTCTTTTATGCATTTTGTTCACATGACAACAATTTGGTTCACAGTGCAATCACAGCTCTCTCTGGTAGACAGGTAAAAAATTTTGGTTATTAAAGGTTTTAAGTAACACATTATGTTCAACATACTCCCTGGCACATCTCTTCAACATTCATTTAAATGGCCTATAGGTTTAGCTTAATTAAAACAGAAGCTGAGTTATCTGTCTTTTGCTGTCCTGTTTTTTTTTCTTAAATAGAAACTAAATAATTGTTCTCTCTCAGATTCCAAATTTTCTCATTATATTGCTGAGATGTCAATTTTCCCTCTTTTAAGCTGCTAGCACTTTTATAAGCCAATGCGGCCCCTGCTTTTTTTATCTTTTCTAGGAATGTATATATGTGTGTGTATGTGTGTGTGTGTGTATATATATATATATATATATATATATATATGATGCTTGGCGAGGGAATCTGTGCAGTCAAGCATATATCTTGGTAAAAGATTAATGATAGTCACAAAGAACAGGTATCTCAAGTTAATGATTTCAGAGTTTCTCTATGTATGGGAAGATGCAAGAATCTGGGGTCATTAAAATTCTTCCTGAGATATACATCTAACTATGTATGGGGCCTGCTTGTCCAAAGCACAGAGCATACTATTATGGTCTTAATTTCCTCTCAGAGTGCAGTGTCAGTCAGTGACTGCCGCAGGTTACGACTTCATCCTTGCAGAATTGGGTGGTGAATAAAAACGCTCTTTGTTTATTCTGGTAATTAAAAGGCAGACATAAGGCAGATTAATAGGGAAAAAATCAAATGTATTACATATGCATGGGAAAATCCTCATAAATATGAAGAATTCCAAAGATGGCAAGATGAGGTATACCTGTTATTCTGGACTAAAGAGAAGTAGGTAAGGGTCTAGGACTTCAAAGGGAAGTAAGGTAATTCACAGGACGGTAAAAAAGAGTTAACGTTTGGTAAACAAATATTTGCTGGGCCATCCAAAGACAATGGGGCACAGAGACGACTTTGATCAAATGGACCTTGCTAGGTTTCTTCCTGTCTAACACTTTTAGTTCATATTTAAAATAGTTGTTATTTATGGTGATAACTCCTTCCTGGGACAAGCTTCCTATATTAAATTCTTTTAGGCAGTATGGGGGATGTTCAAACGGTCTTCTCGAGTATTCTGGGGCTTGCTTGTTTTCAGCTGAAAATAATCAGCATGCCAGAGTGGCACATCTTGGAGCAACCTGCCCTGAGCCCCATCACTGTACATTCGGATCAGTTCTTGAAAGAAATCCCTCTGTTTGGTTTGCTGTCCTGCTCCAGGACATGGTTTAGATATCTAAAGCAACATACACCCAATATAGGCAATTTCTATTTGAAAACTTGCTGGTGATTTCCATATTGCGCTGCCTTGGACATACCCGGGCACACCTCCATATTTGCCTTCCTTCATTTACTCCTTGGGGGTATTATTGGCTTACTTTCCTGAATCCTCCACTAGATTACAGATTCTTCTGGGGGTATGGATGGTGCCCAGTTCATCTTCATAGAGCTCACCATCATATACTCACACCTTCCACAATAAATGCAATATGACTGTACATTTTACTGGTCCATAAACGTTTCTTAAAATAGTTGTGGGACCTCTTTTCCCATGATCATTTATTTGCTATGCCATAATTTTTGGAGGGCTAACTTTTTCCTACTATGTGGTATTCTTAAATTAATTATTATTATTTTTTTACCCAGAGACTTATAGGTAGATTACTTATAGTAGTCACTAAATCTGTACTAAATATTTTGGCCATCTGGTTGTGTTCACTTTGGTCTTTTATAAAGTATTACCTTAAATTCGTGCATATATGTGTGTGTGTGATCGCGCCCTATTTACATGAAGCATTTCAGCTTATTGAAGTGGATGGTTAGATTTTTTCTTTTTTATTGACTCCTCCCCATAACCTCCCAAATCCCTCTTTCCAGTTGTCTGCAACACATTCTATTGTGAGGTTTTCCAAAAATCTCCCATGAAGAATGACTTTATCTGTAATCTGTACTGCCAGTGTAGTTCCTTCACTTACCACCTTACTAGTGGTTTAGGAGTCTGCATGTCTTACCCTCACAGGCTGTTGGCTGCGTAAAGGCAAGGACTGTCATTTTTATATATTATATCTAGTGTTTAACAAGGTATTGGCAAACAGTAGTTATAAAAAAATGCTTTTTCCTCACCTACCTCATTTTATAGAATTCCATTTGTAACTACAGACCTCTCACTTTTCCCTTGGAAGGGACAATCTAAGGCCCATATCAGGTAGCATTTCCTCAGGCCTAAGGAGGAGGGGAGAAGTACTCACTTCAGAGAAGAGAGCTTGCAAATCTTACCACTTACTTGTAATTTAGGTTTAAGTATTCATTTGAAGCACTTGACACTCTAACCACTAAAATGCTTGATTAGGAACTCAAACTTGAGAGACACACCAGAAGAGGGTGAGATGAGAGTCAGAAGACCACATCATTTTTGTGATTAATGTTTCCAGTGCTACTCTTTCTCATGTTTAAGCAAAGAATATGAAAAAGGTTCAAGCGGAAGAACACAAACTTCATATTATTTCTATTCCTTAGCCCTTAGCAACCTCAAGCAACTTCCACTAACAGGTTTCTCCTGTTAGGCACTTCAGATCTTGCTTGTAACTTTATTATTGAGAAAACCAACAATCAAATGAAAAACTAAAAATATAAGGCCATCTCTGTGTGCATATCAGGTAATAAAATTCTGTGTCCTATGGCAATCACTTCTCTGACCTGTAAAACAAGATTTTTAAAGGTATGTATTTCTACGAATCTATATGTAATTGGAAATTCTCATGTGCTGTCTCAAAATATCCATGGATTAAAAAAGCTCTTTAATAATGATTTTAAAGGTAATTTATGCTCATTAAGGAACATTTGTAAAAATAATATTTAAAGAAGAAAAAAGGAACTCATAATTCTATTACCCATTGGTGTTATTCTAAGGGCCCTAAAGCAGATTAAAAAAAAAATCACTGACAGATTTTTAATAAAGAAGCTGTTAGAATGTCACTGGTCTGGATCTCATTTTTATTTCCAACAGTAGAATCACTAATTCTTTTTCTCTCCTGTGCTATTTTTCTGTATATTTAATGAAGTTCAGCAAGTGCCCAGAGGGTCCTGAGCACTGCATAAAGTACATTTTTCTACATACAACCCTCTTATGTATAGGTCTTCATTGCTTAAGCTCTAAAGGATAAAATACAAACACTTTGATTTGGCATTTTTAAAAAACCCTTTAATTTAGTAAAATCTGGTGCCAGCCCACCTTTTTTAGATGCACTAACCCTTCATTCCAAATTACTCTACAGCTAAATAGGTGTTCGAAGCTGCTCGTGCTATGTGACTCAACTTGAGGGCTGGCTCATCCGGGGTGGGTCTTGGGCACTCCCAGCCCTACAGCACCTACTGGTGACTATAGCCAGGCTGACAAGCGCTTCTTACTCTGAGAGAATCCAGGCAAGAATGAGGATTTAAAATTCTCATGGTAGTGGTTCCAATTCCAGGTAAGATGGAATGAGCACACCTCCACCCTGTCTCCCAGTGAGTCCAGCTATAAAAGATAATGCATACATCAGCTATTTGAGCACTCTGAAAACTAGTAGCAGGTAAATTAGGGAAGATCAGAATTCAAAGTACCACTGAATCAGTGCTAAATTTACATTCTGGATTTTATCCTGGACATTATGGATGTTATTTTATATATACTCTGAGTTCTGTTTTATTCCTTAGGGAAAAAATTTTTAAGCAGGCAATTAACTTGTGTAGGCTTGGGTTACAGGTTTGCCTCACTTTTTGTCAGTGGAAATTCAAATCTCAGTTTATTCTTTTAGCCTCCAAGTTTGTCTTGTGCATGTGGGTTCAGGGACCACCTTGAGATTTGTGAGGGATACATACACATACATCTACATCTACATCTACATCTTCATATACATATATATACGAATACAAAGAGGGCTTCGTGTGGCCCTCTTCCTTCCAGGATCTTCTCCCCTCACTCTCCAGGGATGGCTGTTGCCTGCTTCTTCCCCTGGTTCCTCCAACCAGAAAGTTGATGGTGGGGTTTCCATTGCAGTTTTAGCTGTTCATGTACTTTGTGACTGTGGCCCACTCTCATGGCAAAGACACAAACACACAAACGGACACACAATCATGTGCCAATTGCTTCTTCATATTTTGACTCCCCTCCACAAATGTCTGCTTTTACTTACTCTTCAGAATCCTCAGGTAATTGTTTTTTATATTTTATCCAGAATATATAGTCATCAGGATAAGAGATGGTTTGTAGAAAGCTTATATCATTATAACAAACTACTTTTGTTTGAAACATTAAAATGTATTACCTCTGCAAAAAAAATTAATATGATTTGAAACAACTGTCAGCTTCTTAAACTGGGCAGTGTTTACATAAACATGTGCTTTATGATTACTTCATATGTCATATACTTTTCTGTATGCATCATACACTTCACAATTTTCTAAAAATGAGGTACTTCAGCCCTTCATAACCAGAACTTCAGTTCCTCACTTAACATTTATCCTGTGGATCATATTGTTTTGAAAATAACACATTTACAGTATTTTAATGATATCTGAATGAAAAAATTTAATAAAAAGATAGTCCATTGAACTGTAAAAGTGAATACATTCTAAAAATAAATAAATAAAGTCTCATATGGGCAAGGCTAACTGAGTAAGTCTATT
Organism: Globicephala melas; assembly: GCF_963455315.2. Lineage (NCBI taxonomy): Eukaryota > Metazoa > Chordata > Mammalia > Artiodactyla > Delphinidae > Globicephala > Globicephala melas. The sequence continues at coordinate 64,148,728 of NC_083316.1, forward strand.
TTAAAGTGGGTTCAAGCTGGCAAAGAATCCCCTATAGTATTTCAACATAGTGGAGCTCACACCTTTGGACTGAGCTTATGGTTCAAATTCTGACTCTGCCTCTTACTAAATGTGTGACCTTGGATAAGTTACTTTAGCTCTCTGAGCTTGTTTCTTCATTGTAAAGTGGAGAAAATAATAGTTTCTACCTCTCAGGATACTGGGTGGATTAATGAGTTAATGAATGGAAAGCATTAAGCACAGAGTGCTAGGTACCTATAAAACGTTCAGTGGAAGTTAGCTATAATTAGTACTAATACTTTCTTCTGAATCCCAAAGAATTTCTATGGCTGATTTGCTCAATTTCTAATTTTTATTTGACGCATTTCCACAAAAGCAAATTGAGATCATGTTCCTTCACTTCCAGGAATATACAACCTTCTACAGATTAAAATTCAGCACAATACTAAAGACGAGTTTTAGTTGAATGCACCCTCTAGTGGCATACATTATGTGCAAGAACCTGGCATCTACCAAAGAAAACCTCTTTATGAAATGTCAGGTTTTAGGTTGGCACTTAGAGCCTGAAGCCAGCTGGTTAAGAACATGATGGTATGAGTGGCACTCTCACATCTTTTAGGAAGCTCCCTCTCTTCCAGAGCTGGAGGATTTTTTAAAAAAAATCTTTTAAAACATTCCCCACCATAAGACCTAGGACATTTGTGATATTTACCATACCAAATTCCAATATTCCTATAGCATTGACTTTAATCTTTCCTCTTAAAATAGAGTCATTTTCTAGCTTACTTTAACAAGCATTGCAAAATACTTATTCTTCATTTAGCTAACAAACCATACTGAGCATCAACTATGCACCAGGCAATGGGGATACAACAAACAACTTATTACACAATTCATTATGCAATTACGAATTTGAAAAGCGCCATAAAGAAGTATAGAGTGCCATGACTGTATACTAGGGATTGATCTAGTTTGGGGAGGGGGCTTTGGAAGGCTTACTTGAGGATAAAACGTTAAAAACCTTGAAGGGTGAGTAGAAATTAATTGGAAGAAGAGAAGGAGGAGTACCATACAAAGAGAAGAGCATATATAAGGGCTTGGAGATAGCAAGATGCATGTGGCATTTGACAAACTGAGGAGACTCCTATGCCTGGAGCTCAAAGAAGAGGCGGAACTTGTGTAGCGTGAGGCTAGAGAAATAGGCAGGGACTTATCTTGTTAATGAGTTTGAACTTCATCCTAAGAACAATGGGAAACTATGGAAGGGTTTAAAGCAGGGAGCAACAATCTGATTTACATTTCAAAAGTTTGCTTCGCTAAGGCACGGAAAATGGATTTGAGGGAGTGCAACAAGAACGGATGCCTAGATCAGCTGCCAGTAATCCAGGCGAGACATGATGAAAGCTGGAACAAGGGAGGTAGCAGTAGCGATAAAGTGGACAGATATTTAAGAGGTAAAAGGGATCGAGCATGATGATGGGGATGGGAGCAGTTGTCCTGGTAACTGAGGGGATTGCCAATTTTTCCACCAAGCACAAATGCTGGTGGTAGCCGGGTTTTTTTTGTTGGGGGGCGCGGGGGGAGGGGTGGCTAGTTGAGATATAGAGTTGCTCAGGAGACTACAATTTCTCTCTTAAAGGAGAACGTCTTTGGCTCCACAGGGTGGTATTTCAATTGAACGCTGAACTAGCATTGGGCAGGACTATGGGGCACCGCCCTTCACCTAGTAGGGCCCCAAATGTCCTTTTTTATACTTCTATCACAGTGATCCATTCCCACTGCGCTAATAGTTTTACTTTACTTCGGATAGAAAAACGTAACTCCCTCCCGCCGCCAATCCCAAGAAATATTTGCTTTATCTTTCGAAGTCCAGTACAAAGATCATTTCTCAGGGAAGTCTTTCGGGCTTTTCCCACCCCACGGATCCTTCCATCCATCTCGCCCACTATGCTGTGCGTTCCATACAGCACAGATTGTGCACTCTCAACTTCGCGTCTCCGGGATCCAGAGCGGGCCCTTCAAACACTGCGAGCTTCACATTTTCTAATTAGCCACATTTACTGGCGCTGAGAGACAGCATAGCGCCTGACAGCAGCACCTCTGCGTGTGAACCAATTGCCCCCCGGAAGTGACGCGCTGTCAGGGATGACGTACTTCCGCTCCCGACTGTCGCGCCGCCGCAGCGTGACGGGTTTCTCTGGCCTGCCAACTCTGCTGCTCTGGAGGATTCGTGCGTGGTAAGAAGCTGCGCGTGGGGGAGTAAGGTCGTGGGACCTCCCCCTCTTTCGTTCCCTGGGACGCGGCGGGAGGGCGGAGGGAGTGGCAGCTAGGTCCCCGAGGGCCCCCAGCGCCAGGTGGGGCTGAAGCACCGGACTCCGCGGCGGGACCAGGCCGCCGGTGACGGGACCCGCCTCAGCTGTAGGAGGTTGGCCGCTTGGCCGGCGCGGGCCAGCCCCACTGGGACCCGTCGGGTCGAATGGATCCGGCCGACCGGGTACTCAGAGCGTCCCCTGTTCCATGTACTCAGGGGAAGGATAACCTTTCTCCTTTTGAACAGCTCCAGTCCCCACTGTGACAGTCACAGGATCTGCAGCGACGAGTGCGCGCGCGTGGTGTAAAGTGGCGTGCACAGCACCACACCTGTTTATTGGCTCCGCCCCGCAGCTTGTGCTGAAGGGATGTAGTGGCAGGAACTGAGGTTTTCCGCACGGGATGCTGCCCTAAAAGAGGGGCGTCTTAATAACTGAAAATTATTTGAAACAGCTGGGCTGGAAGTAGCTTACGCTCTGATTAATAAAAGGAAGACTCGGTATTATCACGTGACTGCAAACACATGTTTTGCTTATCAGTCTGACGGAAAGAGTTGTCATGACAGACTTCAGGTCAAAGGACAGGAGTTGTGTATACTTACTAATTTGCTGTGCAAATTATTTGCGATGAAATGGCAGACTAAGCAAGAAGATTGGAAGAAAGTAGACCTGGGACTTAGAGATAGGAAAATAAGCCGCTAAGAAAACTGCAGAATTTGGGAAAAGTAACTTCATTTACTATTACTATGTGATTTAATTTTGGAAATAATTTGGTTTCTTAATGAATTGTTTTCCAGTTTGAAGCAAGTATTTATATCCTTGTGTTTTTTGTTGTTGCTGTTTGTTTTCTTACTGGTGTGGTAGCAAGGGCTAGATTTACATTACAGGCATATCTCTGCAGCATGTTATAGAATTAAATATACAGATATATAAATTAAGTTAAAAAGTGTTTTAATAATTAAAACTGTAACATATGGGTACAGGTTATATAGTGATATAGCATGTATCTTTTTTTTTCATTTTTTAATTTGAGATGGTGACTAACTGGCCATGCTTGTCTTAAAGACGGATAAACATCTGATGAAGCCATGACCAGGTGGGCACGAGTTACTACCACACAGAACAAAAGACCCTTCCCTGCAACATCATGGGAGGACATGAAGAAGGGGTCCTTTGAGGGAAAAAGCCAAAACCTACCAAAGAGTAAACAACTTGAAGCCGATAGTCTGTCCCTTAAAAATCATGCACCCCAAGCAAAACACAAAAAGAATAAAAAGAAAAAGGAGTATTTAAATGAAGATGTGAATGGATTCATGGAATATCTAAGGCAAAACTCACAGATGGTTCGCAATGGGGAGATGATAGCAGCAGACAGTCAGGAAGTCAGGGAAGAAATTGCAGTTGCTTTAAAGAAAGATAGTCGCCGGGAAGGAAGACGATTAAAAAGACAAGCAGCAAAGAAAAATGCAATGGTAAGATTATCACTTCTACTAAAATGTTACTTTGTATGGCTAGAAACTATTATTCATACACTCAGATATGTATTTTAGCAGAGTCTGATTGTGGTTATGTACTAGACTTATATGGCATCTTTTTGAGGGCTAGTAATGACACTAGGACTTTTTTTGAACACCTTCTCTATGCTAGACACTTGATGTACTGATTAATTATCACAACATACAAAGATGGTGGCATTATTTCCATGTTTTGGGTAGAAAACACTGGTGTGCAGCTAGGTTAAGTATCTTGCTGAAAGCCACTTAGCAAGTAGCAGAGGAGAAATTCAAACCCAGGAAAAGGTGTTAATATTTGATTACTTAGAATCATGGTTGGCACTTTATAAGTATATGCGTTATTAAATAAATGTGAACCTAAATGAGCTGCTAACTCTATGTAGTTCAGCCAAAAGAAAAAAAGAAGATATTTAAACCCAGAGTCTGACTTTAAGACCTATGTTCTCACCCCTTCCAGTAGCCCTTTTTCAAACAGCCATTTTTAAAAAAGATCAAAATAAGGGGGAAGGTTAAGTACAACAGGTTAGATATGTGTGGTTCCCATTAGTTGGAAAGGATGTCTCCTTTTATCTTTATCCATGAAAAACTGATTGCACAGGAAGGAGATCTAATAAGAATCATACTGGTTAGTAACAGAGCAGAGTAATAGCAGAGTTAAAACTCCTTGAGACTCTCCCTAGTCATTGCTCCCCTTCCCCATGTTACACTGAGAGGAGTGCTGGGGGCTACAGGTTTATTTCCGTGGTGCCAAGACCTAGATTTTAAACTGTGTCAGACACAGGAAATGAAATACTTGGTATAATTCTTTCCCTTCTCTAGCAAAGGATTCTTCTAGCAGGATACTACATAAGAATCAGGATTTGTTGCTATTTTACAGTTTTATTTTTTATCAGAATTACTACTTGTAGAGCACTGTTTGCACCAGTGTAGATTTGAAATGTTACAGCCTCCATAAATGTGGCTTCTGACTATTTGCAGGATTAGTTTTATGCAGTGTCATATTTAAAGATTCTTTTGTGGAGATAATACTGATAAAATTTTCCTTATGGATAAATTGGGATAGAAAAGATAATCATTTCTATTTGGATCAAGATAGTTTTGTTTAAATTATACAATTTTTAAATATTTCAAAGTCAAGTTAATTTAATGTAAGGATAGTGTAAAGATAATTTCATTGACATAGGCGGTGTGGTGAATTGCATACTTTTTGAAAAAGTTTAGTATTGTGACCTTTTAAGAGAAGTTTTATGTTTTTAATTAAGGGGAAGGACATTGTTTTTCCAAAAAAAAAAAAAAAGGAATTCTTTATATTAAAGCGTGTGCTTTTAAATAGTATATGGCTTGTTGAGACCCTTCAACTAATTTTCTTGTTTTTCTTTTTAATACCTCAGACTAAGCAGACTAAGCATCAGTTCTGTTGTTAATAAGTTGACATCTAGAAATTTACCAGTCCGCTCTCCACAATCCCATCTACATTAAATTTAAGGATCATTCAAAAAGTTTGTATTCGGTGAAGATTAGGTTTTACAGATAAAACCCCAGTCAGTAAGCTGTCAGGTTACTAGAGACAACTTTGACTTCACCAAGAATACAAGGCTTCTTATGTTGGTGATCCAGTTTTGGGTAGTAACTTTTCCTGCAGTTGTAGAATAAATGAATTCTCTTTGTTTGCACTAGCTCATTTTAAATGTAAAAGTTAATAAAGACTAAAGGGACTCATTCTTTTCCAGTATGTTATTAAACAGGAAAAAAAGAAAGTGAGGGCACAGTTGCAAAATATTATTTTGCCTACTGAATTTGCTTTTTAAAAACCTTGTGCTTATTTCGAAAAAAAATTAAATGATGAAATATTTGTTATCCAAAAAATGTACCTTTTTCCAGTTTAAATAAAATACTTTACCTCTCTACCATCTTTGATTATGACTGATATTCTCATTCATTGCAGCGAAAAATATCCTGCAAATTGCTAGGTAGTGTGTAAAGAAACCAAACCATTGTTCAATGTTAGGCTGGAGCCAAATAATTCATCTTAGAATTATACCTTGAAAATGTGCATATATTCTAAAATGAAACATCTATCTATTTATGAATACTAAGGAATATGTATGAAAGATATAAAAATTTAAGTATACATTTTGGTATGAAATATATCTTATGATTCAAATCATAATTTCAATGGAATCACTTGACCCAAATTCATTCAATTATGTGAACTTTAAAAGTGAAGGTATTAATTTTGAGTGATAATTTCTATGGTCATTGTCCATCTCCTCCAGAAAACTCGGTGTTTCTAGGTACAGACAGCCACATTAATGAAATGAATAGTCCATATTTGCTTAATTCATTTAAGCAATTACCTCCTACAAAGACATTTATAACTTGTGTCTGAGACTGAGAGATTGATGGATTGAGGGTTTTCAAAAGCACTGAAACTCTCTGATGGAAATGACATTTCTTATGGTTTAGGAATATGTGAAACACTTTTTTCTACAGATAAAATACTGAGATTTCAAAAAAAGAACTAGATAACTTTAAAATGAGGAATGTTTTAAAGACATTTTTGATGACTAGAATTAATAAAGCCAGTGTAGTGTTGCAGTGTGGAAACTCACATTTTTGTTTTCCTAGGTATGTTTCCATTGTAGAAAACCTGGCCATGGGATTGCAGATTGCCCAGCTGCCCTTGAGAATCAAGAAATGGGCACTGGAATATGTTACCGGTGTGGATCCACAGAGCATGAAATAACCAAGTGCAAGGCTAAAGTAGATCCAGCTTTTGGTATTAATGTATCTTTTTTTCTATCAATTTTTTATTTGGTTAATGGGGAAAGTGGCCAGTAAGTAGCCAACTTGTTTTTTTCATTGTTGACAGGGTTTGTTATGAGTGTGTCACTTAATATTTTGAAATCAAATGAGATTAAACTTTAAATCATGTAAAAACAAATATGTTTTTTAAACACTCTGAGAATACAGTGTTTTAAAATAATATGAATTACATGATGTGTGTGTGTGTGTGTGTGTATATATATATATATATATATATATATAAAACTTAACAGGAACTGTTGATTATTACAGGTGAATTTCCTTTTGCAAAATGTTTTGTTTGTGGGGAAATGGGACATCTGTCCAGATCTTGTCCTGATAATCCCAAAGGACTCTATGCTGATGGTGAGTACTTTTATGTCGAAAATGGTGAGTCATCATGCAGTTGTGATTTAGTTTATACTTAAACTTACTCAAGAATTTATTTAAAAACTAAATTTATTTAGTTTTTAAATAAATTCTTGAGTAAGTAGCAAAATCTTGAGAATTTCATTATCTTTATCAAGCACTATTCTATGTACTAGACTTTTTGTGTAATGTAACTTGGTATTATTTTTAATACATCAAATCAGAAAAAACTGACATGTATATTTCAAAATATCTGTGCTTGCTTCAGCATCATTTGTGAGAGTATAAGTATCTACTTTTAAACATAACAGAAGCAAAGGGATAATTTCTCAAACTAGGAGAAGATTTAAAAAATAGTGTTGTGAATTTAATCTCAGTCAAGCATACCATTTTGAGTAGAAGGGTTGGTACACACTATACATATTTGTAGTAACTTTTGTTTTTGAATGTTTTCCTTAGTTAGTTGTCTGGCATGGGAATCAAGTAACTTTCTTAACTTTAGCTCAACTAATGGCTTAAGGTGCCCACAGTAAAGTCTGTGATGTTTAAAGCTTTAAGGAGGAGGTTGTCATCTGTTAATGTGAGTCATTTGTTAATGTGATGCTGGTACCATCAGATTCTAGAAACCTTGTGTTGTGACTGGGTCCCCTTGCAGAAGTCCAGTGAAAAAGCATAGCTTTGGAGTTAGACCAGTTATAGCCTCAGCACTACCACTCACTAACTGTGGGACTTTGGCCAAGTTAACTTCTCTCTTCTCAGTTTCCTTACCTGTAAAATGGAGATGAGAAAATTGTATTTCATTGATTCTAAAATGCACATTTTGTTCACATTTTAGTATCTCTGAACTCTTGTATCTTACTATTGGGGCGTGTCACATAATTGGAAGGGTTTTTTTCCAGAGAGCAATGTAAAATAATGATACATCTTATAATCAGTGGTATCTTAGATTTGATGAATTATGGTATTTTACCTTGAAGAGTTATGAGGATTAAAATATATTATTCAAGTGCCTCTTCTATTTCACTATGGCATCTACAATAGTAAAGAGTCCTGGACCTGGAAGATGCTCAAAAGTGCCTTTCAGTTTTGAACTTAAGAAACAGGTCATATAATATGACTAGTGAGCAAAGATGCCTTTGTATGGTCAACCAAAATGACTAGATATAAAAAAGTGCAGCAAGGGGAGTAGGTCACATAGAAGTGAGAACTCATCCTATTAGGATCATTTTTCTGAGTGAGTCACTTAACGTTATGAGCATGATCGTGATAATGCTTGACCGTTAAGCAATAGTGTTCGACCATTCAGTGAAGACTCATTTTAGAAACCAAATGTGTTGTAATTCACAGTCCTGGAATGTTGCTTAAAGAAGGGCAATAGGGATTTTTACTCGCGTTGGGATGCCTGGCAGATAGAAGGTACTGAAACAAAAGTTAATTTCATTCCTTTTGTAATTGCTCACCCCCATCTGACCTGTACAGCAGAGCAGTGGTTCCTAACCCTTTGGGGACCTCATAGCACCTCATGGTTAAACATTCTGATCATTAAAGAATCTGATTAAAAACTGTGGGCATTCTCCTCAAAAAATGCATCTGCCCACAGATTTTTCAGAGTTCACAAACCCTTCCCTTTCTAACCGTGGTTAAGATCCAGGCTTCTGTGCAGTGGCTCTTGGCCACTCCAGAGGACACGTACCTTCCGTCATATCTCACTTCTTTTTCCCACATATGCCCTGAAGGCCAGGGGCAAGAAATGGTGGGTAGGTACAGTTTAGTGCTCTTTGAAGTCAAGAGGAATGGAGAATAGACTTAATAGGAGTAAGTTCCTGGCTCCAGCTACCTTTGCAACTAACAAGGTTGTGAGGACCAAATAAGATATGGAAGTGCTTTGAGACCTTAAAAGCCCTATGTAAGTATTAGAGGTTTTCAATTACTCTGTTCTTTTTATAGGTGGTTGCTGCAGACTTTGTGGCTCTGTGGAACATCTTAAGAAAGATTGCCCCAAAAGTCAGAATTCAGGTGAGATCTCTGGCCCTCCATTTAGAAGGGGTGAGATTAGTATTCCTCTGTGTTTTTGCTGGATTTTGTTATTAATAACTTGTTGATATACAACTGATTTTAAGGCTGCCTGGTTTCCTACTGCAGTAATGACTTCATCATTTTTTTATCAGCAGTACTAACTGAGCATCAGCTGCTGTTTCAGGTGGGAAAAAAAATGACCAGTAAGCCCCAGAGGACCCTGATTTTATAAAGCATCTTATTCATAAATATTTTTATTTGCTAACCCATGTATTTAATAATAGAGCCAATTCTGTCACTTGAAGAAAAGTATGAGAAATGTATTTCTCACTAAGAGAAAATAAGAAATTTGAGAATAACTTACAGTATTCTTATGATTGAGTATCCTCATGTATGCTGTGAAACCAAAAGGATTCAGTTAGTTGCAAAAACTGCCGAAAATATTAAAATTGTGTTCTCTACACAGCATCTGGCCAGTTATATTTTCTTCCCAGTGAAATACTACCCTCGGTCATCGAAAACTTCATAAATGTTCACCAAACCTAAGGCAGATTTTTTTGGGATGTGGAGACTATTATTACATTAGTTTACCTAGCTTAAAATGATGATAATCCTGAGTGAAAGAAAGCAAGACAGTAGGATAGCCCACTAGTGCTTCTTGGGGAAAAAGCACATTTCTATTTATATCATATAGTCATAGTACCACACAAATAAGTCTGCCCATTCTTACTTCCTACCCCTAGCATTTGAATCTGAAAACCAAGAGTTCTTGTTTACAGTCTTGTCTAGAAGAAGATAGTCTTTACTACACTGTAGGCAGTGAGGTTGAAATGATGAAGTGGAATTTGAATTCTCCCTCCTGGGAGGATTGCCTCTTCCCAAATGACAAGACTGACAAGCAGATGTTGTATAATTTCACAGGTGGAATCTTGTTCATTTGAAACTGATGCTTCATAAGTCTTGCTGTTTACAGACTCTTGGAATTCATTGACTCTATAATGATGAACTCTGGAAAAGAATGAAAGAGCTTTCTCATCAATTTGTGCATTGCAAAGCAGTTGCTGCATTTCCCTAATTGGGATGAGAAATTGCCTGTGGTACTCTGAAATCAAGGGTTATAATCAATTACAGAATTGCTCACTTTCCTTTAGTGATGGAGTCTTCTCTCTTTGTGATTATTCATGTCAAAACTAGTTCCTTTGCTAAACCAATACCAGTCTAGGTGATGTATTTGATGACTGTTTCTCTTACATTCTGACTTTTCTGTGTCTTTACAGATCGAATGGTCACGGTTGGTCGCTGGGCAAAGGGAATGAGTGCGGACTATGAAGACATTTTGGATGTGCCTAAACCACAGAAACCCAAAACAAAGATACCTAAAGTTGTTAATTTTTGATTAGTGCTATCGTTTGTTAGCACCTCATTGTTAAACATTCTGAACTGGGCCTACTTCGTAAGTTGGAGCTGGACTCTCCCTTGGAGTCCTGTATTGTAGATATCAGTATAATCTAGGAGTGGTCAAACCAGTTCCTGAGTTCTGTCCATCAGGGAGCACTACTACAGTTGTTTGGAGAAAATCACTGAAAAAAAGTATAATACGTTCAAAATGGATTTTCTAAAAGAATATATTTTTAACCAACAGAACTTAGGTGTAACTAAGTGGTTATATACCTGATTGTAACAATCATCTTTTTCTAAAAACAAAATTATGCATTAATATGAACTATCCCTAAACATGGGGTACCTGCTTTGCATTTGGAAATGAATTTTTGTTATATTGTTTTCTTGGCTCAAAGCATCAATATATTGTTATATTAGAAATTAATTTATAATTGCCACAAAATCTGTATTTTAAAAATATTTAATAAAAACTCACTTGCTATTTACTTATTTTTCTGAATACCTAATTTTGGATTGAATGAGCCATTGTCCATTAATGTCCATGTAACAATCCCTTTGGAAACACAGTCTTTATGAATCCTAGATGAGCTTAATTTTTATTAATTTTTGTTTTAGTTTTGACATAAAGAACAAATTAATGAGGTTAAAATAGAAGAGTATCTCAACTTAACAGCAGCTCTTTCTTTGCCCCTGATTTTCAAGAGAGAAATTCTAGCCAAAATTCAGTTTGTGCTATTTAACCAGAATGATGATGGCACATAACAGATTGTCTGTCAAACTTAATAGCATTTTGTTCACATGTTTTAGTTGAGTCAGGATGAGATGCAAGCATCATCATCATCAAAACAGAGTTAGAACACTAATCAGAGACCCATTAGCTTCTTTGTTTGATTTGATGAATACATGCATACTTAATACATATATTTCACAAGGCTTAAGCCTCCCATTGTACTGTATAATGGAATGACTGTTGGATTGTGTGTTTCATTTGGAATTTTACCTGATTGGATACATTTGTAATGAAAGGAAACAGCTGTGATTAGTTACTGATGTTTCAAAAGCAAAATATTTACCAAATAAGAAAAGGAACACTTTTCTGTTTTAATGTCTGTACCTCTGAACATTTCTAATCTTAATAGGAGCTGTTCTTTTTTTTTTTTTCAGTGACAGGAAAACATGAACAGACTATGGCTCAGCATCCCAGAACTTAAGGAGATGAGTGCCATTTAAAAGGAATGGTACAAGTCATGCAGCTGGAAAAGGACAGCAGTGCTGCCCTGGTCATTTAGTCTGAACACACCCAGATTTATTTCACCTGTCCTATCAGGAGCAAAAGGCTCTGGAAAGTCAAAAACCTGTCAGCTGCAAGTTAAGTCTAATGTTTTTTATGTAGTCTTCAATGCAGGGATGTCCATTTTGTCTTCTTTGGGGTTACTTTGTTTACATTTTAAGGGTCTATAAAGTAGACAGTGAAATCATTGGAAATAGATTGCAGGTGCTGAATGTAACATTGGAAAACTATGTGGACACTTTGTTAAAGAAACTCACCAGAGACAGAAATTCTGACATCCTGAGAGATTGTGTATTGCTTGATGTTGGTTATTTTCTTAACTAAGAATGCCAAAAGAAGAAGGCACACATTTACTTTATTCATTATATATTTTCCAAGGACCTGCTGTGTTCCTGGTACTCTTTCAGGCACTTGAGATTGTGGCAGTGAATAAGACAAACAAGGCCACATGCATTCTGCTGGGGCTGAAGAATGGAGAGGAGACTTAGGAACAAAAAATACATATCAGAAATATCAGTAAAAATAATATCAGAGAGGGATATTTTATACATTTTATAAATATTTTGTTGAATCCCCTAAGACTTAGTGGTTAGCACTCTTTTCTTCCTCTAGTCCTTTGGAAATGTCATCTCTCTTTACAAGCTCATCTTTCACTTTTCCGTGGCTGACTCCTAAATCTCCATCTTGCCCTAAAATCCCTGGTTTCGGTTCTGTCTTCTCGCCTGCCTGCTGGACATTCTTACTTGGATGTTACACTAACACCTCAAACTCATAATAGCTTTAAATCTCATCACTTCCCCTGAGGGAAAAAATGGGCTAATTCCCTTTGTCTCCATTTTATTCAGTACAATTATATTCCAAGCCTGTAGACTCGCATCTCAAGTTACGCTTTTCTTGACATTCTCCCCACCACATCCCAGAGTCAACCCTCTCTTACTTCATTCAGGCGTCTGCTTATAATCTGCCTAATAGAGAGTCTTTTATGACCAGCCTTATAGGAAATAGCTTTTTCCTCATCCCAATAACTTTTCATTCTCTTGCTGTCTAAATTTTCTCCATAATTTATGTCCCTACATAACACTATTTGTCCCCTCTCCACCGGATTATAGGTTACATGAGGGCAGGAATTTTGTCTTATTATCCTCAGAAGTGCTTGGTGCATACAGAGCATTCACACTGTTGAATGAATGAGTGAATTAAATGAATATGTGATAGAATTAACACACAGATGATACAGGAGGCTGGGTAGCTACTTCAGATTGGATAATCAGGGGAAGCCCTCTGAGAGGAAGACTTTTAAGCTGAAATCTGGATGACAAGAAGAAATCTGTTGTGAAGATAATGAGGAAGAGCGTTTAGGGAGAGAAAATATTCAAAGCCATGAGCTTGCCATATTTGAGGGGCAGAAAGAAGATGTGATCTTTTTGACTGGCTTCCTTCACTTAGCATGTTTTCAAGGTTCATTTGTAATGTTACATTGTATAGTACACAGGGAGGTATTAGGGAGAAAGCCTTGGATATCTTGATGTGAGGTAATAAATAAATGCAATGATACTGAGGAAGGAGCCTGCCTGGTATAGTTGGAAAACAGCAAAGAGGCGAATATGGTTGGAAAAGAGAGGGATAAACTAGTAGAAGATCAGAGAGTTAACAGGGGTCCTATCTTACAGCCTCTACCAGTTTCTGCCACATAAAAACCACAAACTCTCAGAAGCATACATGAATAAGCGGTTATTTAGCTCATGCCTATGAGTCAGATCTAGACTGGGCTTATCTGGACAGCTCTGCTCATCTCACTTGGGCTTGCTCACATCCATAAGAAGTTTGGTTTGGGGTCAGCTGATCTAAGCTAGACTCAGATGAAGAAGCTCTGGGGCCAGCAGGCTAGCCCTGACATGTTTTTCTCAGGACAATGGCAGAGATGTAAGAGGGCAGGTCCACTTGCAAAACCATTTTCAAGCCTTTGGTTGCATCATGTCTGTTGATGAGTCACACAATCGAGCTCAGAGATAAGAGGTAGAACAGCGCGCTCCATTCGTGGAGGTGGGGATGGTGGTGAGGGAGTGAATACTTCTGAAAAATAATCCAACGTACCACAACATACCCCAGACCATTGTAAAGCTTTGACTTTCACTCTGTGATATGCAAAATTTTTCACATGTTTGGGGAGAAATGTGACATGATCTGATTGCCGAGTTGAGAGCAGAGTGAAGGGAGGAGTAAGGATAAAAGCAGGTTATAATTCAGGTGAGAGAAGATGGTGTGAATGAGGGTTGTTGTGGTGGAGTTGTTAGAAGGGGTCAGGTTCTGATTATGTTGATATCTTTAACATAGAGCTAATAAGATTTCCTGAAGGAAGGAGAATTTATGGAGGGAAAGGTGGCAGAATTAAGAGATCTATTTTGGAAATGTGGACTTTGAGATGACGATTATCTTAGTGGAAATGTCAGATAAGTAGTTAGATATACAAGTGTGGAGTTCAGGAGAGTTTAGGGCTTGAGACACAGATTTGGGAGTTATTGGCAAGTAGATGTCTTTTAAAACCCAGAGGCTGGGTGGACTCACTGAGGAATGGAGATAGAGGAGAAGAGGCCAAGAACAGAGCCCTGGGTAGTCTAATATTTAGAGGTCTGGTGGAGGAGGAAGAACTTCAAGAGGATTTAAAAGTGTGACTGGTCACACAGGAGGAAATCCAAGAGTGTGACATCACGGAAGCCAAGCGGAGACAATGCTGCAAAAAGAAGGAACTAGTCAACTTTGTTAATACTGCTCAGAGGCTAAATAAGCTAAGAACAGGTCCATTAGTGTGGCAATGAGAGGTCTTTGTGGAGTAACGGAGAAGTACAGTTCGGTAAATGAAATAAGGATATGAAGACCACATTTATAGATAATTGGAGTAGAGATGGTGGCCTTTAGGAAACTGCATCAGGTGAAGTGTTGTTTTGCTTTGTTTTGATTTATTTTAAGATAAGAGATAATAGTGGCTATGAAAATAATCCAGGAAAGACTCCTGAAATAGAGAAAAAAAGAGAATTGGAGGAGGGAAGCCTCGGAGAAGGTTAGAGAAATGGTTCTTTGCTAGGGTAGAGATGTTTAATTCATTGTGTTAGGAGGGATGACAAAGATGTGGAATGTACATAGATGGGGAGATGAGACAACTTCTGCCTAATGGTTTATATTTTCCTCGAAGTATTTTCTAAATTTCATTAACTGAGAAAGGGTAAGAGACATGAGAAACTTGAAGGAAGAGAAGGCAGTGTGAAATAGCAAACATATAGGAAATGTAGTAGTATTATCAGAGCCCTTTTGAAATCTGTGGTCATAAATTTCAGGTGAGACCCATCCACAATTTTCAGATGCTTAGTGCAGGGGTGAGGTATTACAAATACTTTAACCACAGTTTTGAGTTTGCCAGACAAGTAGAATGAAAGGAAAAGGTACAGGTGTTTTCCAGGGTGTGATATTAATGATAGACCATGGAATCTAAGCCAGATGAAGAAAGAAGGGAGGACATGGAGAGGGATAATGAGCTATGGAAATGATCGAAATATTAATTTTGAATCTATTTTCAAATGGCCCTAAAAATGTCACAAAATGAGGAAGGGAAAGATGGCATCAGATGTGTAATTTTTATATGGTACTTTATACCTTCAAGTACACTGAGAAAGACATTTTATAATATTTATTTGACTTTTGAATCTGGAGGTGGGTTACTATCAAGAACTGTGAAGGGTCTGAGGTTCTTAATACACTAGTCTGTTACTGTTTCATGGATGTCGACAAGGCATGAGAATCCTGGTTCAGAGACAAAAGATAGTATTCATGGCACAGCAAACACCGTGAGTATCAACTTATTTCTGTTGCTTCCCTTTTTCCCTTAGTCCCCACAGGGTGACATGATGGGCCCAGATGGATGCTATAGACATAGCCGGTTTGTGTCACAGCTGAGGAACAAGTTGCAAACGCTGTAGCACAGAGCAAACAAGCCAGCCTTCCCGCGCCCCAGAGAGTGAGCCATTACACTGAAGTCAAGCTGTGGTCACCTTGACCTACTTAATTGCCTATGGGACTAGCATTTGCCTGTGGATAAATAAATCTTGCAGTTTGGCACACTCAGCAATAATATGCAGGACCCCTCTGGGCCCATGGTGAACTGTCTGTCCCAGTAGTTACACTACCTTCAAATGGGTAAAATGAGTCATGAACAAGGTTCATAGTTTACATTTCAATAATGTATTCTAAACATAAAACTTTCCTTAACATACACATTTTCAACATATATTTTCAAAACTACTCCTATATATATACCAATAAAAATTTCCAAGGTTGTCTCTGAAATGTGCAATAAGAAATATGAACAAAACCATGTGATGGTATATATAAAAATACTCTGGATTTCTCTAGGTTTAATTAAAATTGTTCATTATTTCCTAGAGGTGTTAGACCATAACGGTAAACTATATTCTAAACTGTATAGATCAATTTTTACATTTTTTTCCTCTAGAATTCTTTAAAAATATGATAGAAAAACTGAATGTAAATCAGAAACTCAGTTGCATTAAAACCAGGAAGAATTAATAGGGAAGAACGTCCTTTCGTAATCAAAAAGCTTTCAGTCCTGTTAGACGCACTTGAAAACCCTTACTATCAAGAAAGGTATGAAATCTTTAGTGTTCCTGGAGGATATTTTGACACTCCAAAGGAGAAAATAAGCATGACTACATTTTTATGTTCCCTCTGTCCTTAGTCTCCAGCGGCTTGAGGGTGAGTGCTGATGAACGAGCTTTGCTGCTCATCCTTGGTTCAGGCATGTTTGCTTAAAGTCAGGGCACCAAAGAAATCCAGAAAAGGCTGTCGTTAATTCATCTGTCTTTAATTACCTCTCTATTCCAGCCTCTCCAGCGTCTGCTTTTCCTGGAATGTGCCAGAAACACATTCCCATCTCAAAGGCTGTGCCTGGGCTAGTTCTTCTGCAGGAAACATGCTATCTCCAGAGATCCTCATGGTTCAGTCCCTCTCTGCCTTCAGGTTTTCACTGAAATATCCCTCAATGGGGCCTACTCTGACCACCCTATCCACCAGGCCATCAATAACCAAAAGCCCGAATCCTGGATGTATATATTGTTACATTCGTTATATAGAATATTTACTATCTTTCAGTGTGAACTCCCCCCGACACCTTCTTGTTGTTTGACAAAAGTCATGTTTCATGGCCAGAAAAATGTTATTAAATTTTATGTCTTTAACTTGCAGTTCCCTTAAGGAGTAGATGTGAAGCTTCACACTTCTGACCCCTGGTCCACATGCTTGCAATTCCCAGGCATGAGGGCAACTCCTGGAACTCCTCACAAGGCCCCTCCAGCCCTGGCCCAGCTGGAGTGTGGGCGGCCGAGGTAAGGAGTGGGGGTTGGGGCGTCCTGCAAAGTCAGCGGGGCTGAGGGACCCCGGTCTCTGCACTGAGCCATAGCACTGGCCTCCCAGCCCTGGGGAGGGGGGCCCAGAAGCAGCAGAAGCATTTTCTTGCTGCTTCTGGCAAGTGGCCACCCTATTTAAAATATGAACAACTACCTCCAACACCTCCCCAGCACTCACATCCTTTACCCTGCTTTATTTTTCCATTTAACACTTATCTCCTAAATATTCTATTTATTTATCAATATTTTATTATGATGTTATCAGTATGCTTCTGTTCCTTGCTGAACCCACAGTGCCTAAAAGTGTCTAACACAAAGTAGGTTCTTAATAAATATTTATTGAATGAGTGAAAGAACAATCAAATACATTTCCATTAAAAAAGGAAATGTAGGGCTTCCTTGGTGGCGCAGTGGTTAAGAATCCGCCTGCCAATGCAGGGGACACGGGTTCGATCCCTGGTCCAGGAAGATGCCACATGCTGTGGAACAACAGAGTCGTGCACCACAACTACTGAGCCTGCGCTCTAGAGCCCACAAGCCACAACCACTGAAGCCCCTGCACCTAGAGCCCGTGCTCCACAACAAGAGAAGCCACTGCAATGAGAAGCCTGCGCACCACAACGAAGAGTAGCCCCTGCTGTCCGCAACTAGAGAAAAGCCCGCATGCAGCAACGAAGACCCAACACAGCCCAAAATAAATAAATAAAATAAATAAATTTATAAAAAAAGAAAAAAAAAAGGAAATGTAAACCTAAGGGCTGTTGTTGAATTTTGCAATAGGAATGCCCTAGTCAGTTGTGTCATGGTTTGAGGCACAGATTTTAAACTTTTTGAGGTGCCCTATGTAGAGCCTGAATGCATTGCTATCTTTTCCAGTGTCATGCCCTTTTAAAGTCTCTTTAGTCCAGCAGTCTGAAAGTGAGGACTTCAAATTAGGCCATGATGACCACGTGACTGATAATATTGAAGTGGGGCTAGTGTGGCTGATGTTCAAATTTTATTTAAGTTTGATTAATGTAAATGGTCACATGTGGCTAGTGCCTACCATATTGGACAGTGCTTGACTATGCCTGTGTTACAAGTTAGAGTGGGCAACATCTTTATGTCTAAAAGTGATGCAGCCAAAGTTACTCTATTCCTTCAACCTCACAATGTTTCTGTTACTGTTCAGGAGAAAGATTCAAAAAAAATAAATAAATTCAGAGGTGTAGGAGAGGCAGCAGTTAGAAGTGTTTCAATTGTAGGAGAGGGCTGAAATTTTAGCATACAAAACTCTAGTGTACTGTAATCCTCTTTATTGCTCCTTTTTTTCACCTTTTTAAAATCTAAAAATATTCTCAAAAATCTTTCTACTTTTGTAATGTAGTGTATAAGCATGTTTTAATCGACATATCCATTCTTCTTATTGTATATAAATGTTAATTCATAAAATTGGGACACAGTCCAAAGTTCATATAAATAACCTGCTGGCACAGATTAATAAAAATAATTACAACCAAATTTGGACAGAAGTAAAGATTTGACAAACTAAAGCAGAATGTAACTAATCTCTTAAGTGCTTTAAACTCTTAACGGAGAAGTCCTTTAACTTTTAGAAGTTGTCCTGTAGAGGAGGCTAACTTGACGTATGCTGGTTTGTCTTATGAGTTAAGACAAATCACAGACAGAGTAAAATAATAAATGTTAAAGCCTAGGGGGACTTCCTTGGTGGTGCCGTGGTTAAGAATCCGCCTGCCAATGCAGGGGACACGGGTTTGATCCCTGGTCCGGGAATATCCCACGTGCCGCGGAGCAACTAAGCCCATGCACCACAACTACTGAGCCCACGTACAACTACTGAAGCCCACGCACCCTGGATCCCATGCTCCACAACAAGAGAAGCCACCACGGTGAGATACCTGTGTACCGCAATGAAGAGTAGCGCCTGCTCGCCGCAACTAGAGAAATCCCATGCACAGCAACAAAGACCCAACACAGACAAAAATAAAATAAATTTTTTTAAAAAGTCTAGGGAATAAAGTTCTAATGTAATGATTATTAAAGTAGAGCTCAGTTAATGCTTTCTCTACAATATCACATTTTGCAGGTACTTTGTGAGTGTAGATAGAGCAATAGATACTAAATTGGTCAGCTAACTTGATATATGTTAAATGACACTAGGAAAGTAGTTCCTATTACTAAAATTGATTGGATTCCATTATGTTTTAATGTCTTCCTAATTTAAAGCTCTAAAACATAATACATCTTGTCAGATGCTCTTGACATACAGATACCTGCTGTACATGGAACAACCCCATACTATTAATCAACTAGCCAACTTATCATTTCTGATTTTATAAAATTTTGTAAACTTTCAAACAGAACATGTAGCCTAAAAACGTTTTGATTATTTTAACCTAACTTCCACCATTTTACAGAACACACAATATTGCATGTGGGAATTTTCCATTGCCTGTGCCCCTGGAAGGGAGCAAAGCCACGGGTGATCTAAAACAGAGTTTTAAAGCTCTTTTAATGTTAACCCAAATCACTGGTATTGGACTTGGGATGCATTTTGTTTTTTAACCTCTTCATAACTGCATTTTGCTTAGACTGATATTAAATTATTTGTGGCCCAGAAGCTTGTCAAGTGTCAGAGCTAAGGGTGCTTGAAATTGAAAGTGGAAAATAAAATGACAGATAATTTAAAGTTTATCATTTAAAATATGCTTATCAACCCATCATCAGTAGTGTTCTCTATGAATTGTATACAGGAGGCTGCTGTCTCTTCAATGGATTTTGACCAGCCACCAAGATTTCCAGCAAAGTAAGGAAGGATGCTAGCAGAAATCTGGTTAAAGTAAGATACCTGTTTCAAAAAACAAAGCAAAACAAAACAATATTTTAATTTCTTACT
This sequence comes from Globicephala melas, assembly GCF_963455315.2. NCBI lineage: Eukaryota > Metazoa > Chordata > Mammalia > Artiodactyla > Delphinidae > Globicephala > Globicephala melas. Next base: position 64,168,743 of record NC_083316.1, read on the forward strand.
GACTTGGGGCTTTTTCAAGCAGGGATCTCAATCTTGTTGGTGTAGGGGAGGCTATGACCCTAATCTTTTGGGAATGGATCTGAAAGGATGACCTTAGGATTCCCTGGTGGGTGTGGGTGGACACATTGCAGAATTAGAGTTAATTAGTAAATCCAGGTAAAAGGTTCCTCTGTATCTGTAGGAACAAATTAATCTGCAGATGTTTCATCAAACTTACGGTACATGAACTGCTGTCAATAGCACGGATGAGAAATCCAGCACTTATGATTTCACTTCTGCTGTACTGTGGAGAAGGTGGGACTGATGGCAGAATAACTGACCTCACTGCCACCGTGTAAGTGTGACTGAAAGATAAAAGGACATTTTCAAAGTTCTTGAGAGAAACAAAGAATAGTTGTTAGAAAATAAAATTCCTACAGTTAATGCAACTTGTTTATATAGTAGAAGTAAAACTATAGACACCCAGATCTTTTAGATGAGTGGTATACATAGGAAAACATTCTCTATGGATACATTCAAGTATAGCAAATAATAATAAGGGCCATAGGCGTTTTCTGCCTAAGAATTACATATACTTTGTATAACTCCGCAAAGTTGCAGTCAACCTCCAAACTGTTTTTTTTTTTTTTTTTTGGTGCCCTAATGGGTTGTAATTTCAGTCTCTTCTTTTTTTAATGAAAAATAATACCATTGTTTTAAAGAACCTTCAAACAATAGAGAACCCTATACATTAGAAAATAGAAGTCATCCTTCAGTCCACCATAAGCACAATACATGCTTATCCTAGAGATGACCACGTTATATTGTGATCCTCCAGATCTTTTTATAAATATATAACATTTATGTAAGCAAATGGACGTATGTAGATTTTTACATAAATATAATCATTTTACAAATATTGGTCCATAATTTGATTTTTCACCTAATGGTAAAACTTTGGAGGTGTTTCTGTATCAATGCCTCTGTGACTACTTCATCCTTTTTAATGCTGGTATAGTGCTCTGTAGTGTGGTTCTACCATAATTAATAAGATGGAGCTTCAGTCTATTTCTAATATCTTTTGCCATAGTAAATGATACTACACTGAACATCCATGTGCATTAATCCCACACGAGAGGGATTATTTCTATAGGCCAGCTTTGACATCAGAAATAATGCTGGCTAGTTCCAGGGGTAGACCATAACTGCCCTGGCAGCTTCCACTTCTTGTCCCTTTGAACACCTGCTCTTGGGCCCCGACCCTTCCCCTTAGAACCTAGACACTATTCTCTGAGAAGCCCAATGCCCATGGAGAAGCCATGAACAGACACTCTAATTGACAGCCAGCCATTTTGGGTGTCTAGCACAGTTGAGTCTTTGTAAATTCTGAACCAAAACCAATTCCTGGTATTTTATTTGGCTTTCACTGCATTTTTACAATAACGGAATATTTTGAAGGTTTGCTAAATATCCGTTTTACATCTGCATAGAGCAAAAGGAAAGGGAACTGCTTTACGAGTCTCACAGATGCTTTGCACTTGGCTAGCACTTAATAGATAATTGTTTCTTTCTGGTTCTTTGTTTTTTAATGATAACTAAAGCCTCATCTAGAAAAAATTCACATGAACATCATTCAAGACCAGAAATGCTTATTCCATTGACTTCCTTGTTTTCATATCAACTTTTTCTTTCTACTCTATATTATAAGACATTGCTATAACACTTGAATTACATATACTCACCCATCTTTGAGAGGCCTTCTTCGTGAAACAAGTACTACCAAGTCTTTGGGTTTGTCATCATTCACCACAGGACAAGTGATATAATATATCTGATCATCTTCACTTACCCAGTCTATGACTTCACAGGACCTATGTAAATAGAACAGTGACAGAAAGTCTGCATTTTACTACCTGGTAGAATAAGGCATTCGTTTTGTTTGTTTGCGTAACTTCATTATTGGTGTCCATATTCACCCTTCTGCTCACATAACCATCCCCCCAAAGCCAGCATCATTTCTTAAAGTCTGTTTTTAGAGTTGTTTGGCCAGAAGGAATAATTCTGCATGTGATGAAAAGAATGCTGGCCATCTGACTCTAAGGTCACTGCCCTCAACACTGAAGAGAAAGGCACTTTTCTTTTTTCCACAAAATTATTTTTCTCTAGGATCAAGTAATAATATTTTGAAGACTAGTGAATTATATAGACAATCCAACGACTCTGAGGTAAAGGAATATGGTATATTGGGAAAGAGAACTAAGCTTGGAATCAAGCAACTTGCCTTTGAGTCTCAAATTGCTTAGTAGCTATGTTATGTTAGGCAAGTCACTTTTTTTTTATCTATAAAATGTAGATAATAGTACCTATGGGGTTATTGTGAGGATCAAGTGAAAACACCTGGCACAGTACCTGAATCATGATAGATGCACCAAAATAGTAAGTGGAATTAGAATTCATTCATTGAAGTTCAGTTAGGCTAGAATGTCAGGTGATATAGAAAATAATGGGAGATACATTTGAAAAAAGCAGCAAGTTTAGGCATTATTCTTGCTAAAATCTTTGTACTTATAGAGTTATCTACAAAGATCTACGCAAGAAAATCGTCAAGTGTTTCCTCTTCTCTCCGAATGTTTATTATTGTAACATTAACCAGAATGTATCATTCTGGCCTCTATGCAAATGTAACACATGAGCCCAGAGATGTTTCACTTTAATGGTGTTAAATTGTCTATTACATGCTGTTAATCACAGTGAGATTTGGACATTTAAAAGATGAAACTCTACTTCATCCAAATTAGGAAGTAAATGGTAATGCTGAATATAATAGGTATAATCTTACTAATCCTTTCCTTCAAGCAAGGTGTCCATGAGGCCTGAGCCCTGCAGCCCAGGAGCTTGGACTCCTTGAAGAAGGGGGTGTTACCCTGACAGTGCAGTTGACAAGATGCCCAGCTCTGCATTCCAGGAAAGGAGGGAGAGTGGAGAAGATTGGATTAGGGATGTGGGAGACAACGAGTAACAGAAGAGATGTAGGCTGACAGGAGTGGGCCCTGATCAGACATGGAGAGCAGGAAGGAATGTACTCATAGAGCTGCTTCTCCCAGCTTCTCACCAGGGAGTGCTGCTTCACAGAAAAAGAGGGGACTATCAAATAAAGATCAAGAGTGGGAAGTTGGAGGGACTATTTGATAATCACTTCCTCAAGAGCAATGAGACTGTGTATTAAAGTACAAGAGTGTAGAATTCAGAGCCTGACAGACCTGGGTTCCAATTCAGGTTCCATTGCTTTACTGCCTGTGTAATGTTGGCAAGTCTTGGGATCTCTCTCTTGTTAAATAGGAATAATATCAACTTTGAAGAGTTATTGATAGGAGTACAATAGATGTGGGTAAAGCATATCAACTCAATATAGATGAAAAATAGATGATTATAATAATTTTTGTGTCTCTCAGTAGCACCTGATGCAGTTTTCCATGCAGAGCAAACTTTAGCAAATACTGTTTAATAAAACAATAGGTCATACATTGGGCAATGGAGATACACTGCAATGTAGAGGTTATCTTTTACATGATGTCAGGGTTGAATAAGAAAATATTTAAAATTTATTCTTACATGTAATGGGGGTCCCACAAAGGTCGCTTGGTAAAGTCAGACAAGAGATGATAAGCCAAGTGTGCTGGTCTTTCCACATGCTTTTCAACACAAACAGATAAAATATTGTGCTCTTCCAGAGTATATATTTTTATCTAAAAGAAAATAACAAGAAAAAAATTACAAAGAAAATTAGGTGTTTTTACATTAAAACCACAGCATATGTACGTAGTCATAGGCGGATTGCACTAGCTAAGGCATCTTGGCACCTGGGTAATAATGAAGCCAAATGATGGCAAGTTCACTTTAAATACTTGGATGTCTAGAGCTCAGACCAGGATGCTATGCCCCTGTGTCATCTAAATAATATGTGACTTGAGGGTGGTTTATTATTGTGCAATAGTTTTTCTCATGAAAAATTAAGAACATAAGCCTTTCTTTCTTTATCCCTTTGTGGTATTTCCCTGCCTCTATCCAGGAACAGCAGAAATTATAACCAGACTGCTGGGCAAGTCAGTGCTTCATGTCCCCCTAAGACCTTGGAGCCAAGGCTGCAGCCTAACGTACTTTCTCAGGATGTCAGGCATGCCTTCACGTGGGCTGAGGGAGTCCAGGGAGTAAGTCAACACCTCTAGAGCCAACTCAGCCTCTCAACAGGGCCGCTGAAGCGTTTCTTCAGCACAAAGAATTCTTTCATTTGTGAATCACAAGAGCTCATCTTTCAAGGCGGCCAATTCCTGGGTTTCTAGTGCCTATTATTCCTTAGATAAGAGGAGGCTTGTCGTGGGGATCCATTTGATGTATACTTAAACATTCATGTATCCCTTGTTACTCTGAACTTTCCTTCTACTTTGCTTTGGCCAGTAATCAGAGATACATGTTCAGCTAAGAGCATATTTCTATCCTGCCCATTTTCTCCATCTCTTTCAGGGTGCTTTGAAGACAGTGTTGAAATTTGCCATCTTATAATCATTCCCATGGCAACAAGCTGTGAGAAGACAAACAAACATAGGGTTAAGACTTCACTGCAGGAATCAGGCAGATGGAAAAATCAGGCTGTGAGGGAGAAAACCTTTATTTAAACATAAATATCTTTAGGAAGAGAATGAAGAAATGAGAAACTGACTAAAAGCAGCTTAGAAAGGTGAGAAGTGACTATTTGCTTATGCTTTTACCTCTCTAATTGACCTCAGTGCGAAGCCTGTCTTTAAATTGAGCCTGCAAAGGAGGACATGATGTAGGCTGTGGGCACTTATCAAAGAGAAAGAAAACCATGAATGCAGCTGTAGTTGGTGGCTGAGACTCACCCCAGCATAGACATGCCTACCTTTGCCCCCATACAGCAGAAGTCAAAGCAGGTTCATTGGTGTAAATCCAGAGGGAGGTCACCTTATCAAAGCCTGGTGTCCATGTGGCTCTTAGCCAGCCTGTTGGGGCTCTGCAGTCTCAGAGGAGGCAAGGGCAGGGGGCCAGAGTGAATCCCATCACCTCAGTCAGATTCTGGCCATGGGGCAACCATGGTTAACCTTGGTGGAACCAGGGTGGAGTAGGATGTAACACTGGACTGAGCATTTTTTAAAGGTTGAATTGTGTGTCCCCCGCCCCTCAATTCATATATTAAAAGTCCTAACCCCAGTAGCTCAGAATGTGACCTTATAGGGTCACATTCTGAGGGTCATTGCAGGTGTAATAAGTTAAGATGAGGTTATACTGCAGTAGAATGGGCCCCTGACCCAATATGACTGGTGTCCTTATAAAAAGGGGCAATGTGGACACATAAACATACATGCGCACACACTGGGAGAATCCCATATGAAGGTGAAGGCAGAGGTCAGGTGGTGCATCTACAATCCAAGGAATGCCAAAGATTGCCAGCAAAGCACCGGAAGTTAGGGGAAAGACCTGGAATAGATTCTCGCTCACTCCCTCAGAAGGAACCAACACTGCCAAGACCTTGATCTCAGACTTCCAGCTTCCAAAACTGCAAGGCACCCAGTTTGTGGAACTCTTAGGGCAGCCCTAGGAAACTATCACAGCACTTTTCCAGGTTGCAAATACATGCTGCTGCTTCCTATCCTGGAACCAAAACAAACTTCACGCTAAGTAGCCGTCATTAAATTCTGCCCTTATAAAACTCACTTGACTTATCCAGTGCCAAGTGCAGTATTGGATGAGTGGATGATATTTTGATCCTTTCCCCAAAGTTAAAAGTAGCAGACAATCAGAGTTAATGACATTGATGCAGACACAGCAGACAAGGAAAGGCAGCGGTTGTTGTTGGTTCTCTTTAAACTGTACTATTTTAGGAAAGCCAACTTTGGCTTAGTGTAAAAATTCTCCAAGACCAACTCTCCAAGAAAACGAGTTCCCTTTCATGCTTGGAAGAAGACAGGTTAAATTCCATTTATCATCTCAAATGTTTTATCATTTGGTGCCTGGAGAATTTTAGTCACGAAATGAAGCTTATAGTAGGCCCAAAATCTGCTGGAGCTTGTTAACATTTTACTAATGATATATTTTTTCATTCTAATAAGATTCTGTTTAATGGGTTTGGATCTTATATAAATAGCACAAGAGGAAATAACTCAAAGTTTTAGAATTTTATACTATCTGTTGACAAATATGTTATTGATACTATATTGTGGAAAGGAGGACAAAACTCGTTTTTACAGAGTCATGGGGACAGGGGTAGAGTCCTTGGAGGTAGGTTACCCCCTGGGCTAAGGGGAGGAGACATGATCAGGTGGAGCTCTGGGACCAGCCCCAGCTTCAATGAGAATAGCTCTTCTTTGGTCTGTTTCCTGTGGGTTTTGTCCTGTGTGAAGGTTTTCACATGATCCTTGCCATTCTGGCTTCCAGTACACTCTCAGCTACTCCCTAAATAAAAAGCTACTCCTGTCAGGTCAATCTCTTACCCATGCCAATTCCAGCCAGGAAGGTTTGGCTCAAAGCTACTCACTGCCTAGAAAGCACCCTTTACCCCTCCAGCAATTTACCCTTACACTATCTTCAAGGAGGAAAGAATCAACTCCTCTCCAAAGTTGTCTCTAAACAACTGTCTTCCCTGACTTTGAATTGCTAAGAGCTGACCTTTGCGGTTTAAATACTACAATGTCTCACTTGTTTATAAACTACCTTAAAATTATCCTTCAGCTATGATATGTATATATGTGATGCTTTCAAGATAGACTATAAGCTCCTTTAAGATGGGTGTTCATCTTTTGCTCCTTGTATTACTGGTATTATTAATTCCAACACTATACATTGAAAACGAAATATGGGTTAAAATAGTAAGTACTGCCCAATTTCGTTACAAATACTAGAAATTTTAGAATTTTGCCATCTATCAAAATTTATATCAAAATGAGTATAGATTTTTATAACCCAAAATAAGTATAATTCTTAACAGGCTGTTTTGTTGTAAGAATTTATTCAGCTAAAAGGTGACAGAAAAAAATGTGAGCTGTATTTTTAAATTAAAAGCATATAATGGTGAAGGTGGTTAAAAAAACCACATAAAAGCTTTAAAAAGTGGGAGAGAAAAGGGGGATAACTCAGAAAGAAAAAATTAGATTTTTATTATAAATACAATCTAAAAAAAAAGGAGGGCTTCAAATTCAACAGAGATAACATAAGGATGTTTAATTATACAGTGTTCTCTAATAAGTATCTGTACAAAACTTAAGAATTAATTATTGATGGCTCTCCTTAGACACTAGCAAATATACGTTTATTTGTTTAGACTGGTTTCTGGCACAAAACTCTTTAAGAATTGAAATTTTAATGACTTCACTAAATATGTTCTCGTCCTTCATTCCAGACATGAGTTTGTCCTTTGCTATGCTGCTCATGAATGCTCGGATGCCAGCAATGATGCAAGAAACAGATTTCATATTAGTAAAAGAAAACAGTCTTGAAGCAGCTTTTATGAGGGTTAAAGAGAAGCAAGTAACTTAGTTATGTTAAACCTGTATTTCTGCATCACTGAACCAAACACACAGATGGAAACCTAACTGGATCCAAAGAAGGTAAGGAAGACCCTGAAAGGATTCAGAATTGAGCACCACGACATAATAAAAGCAAACAACCAAAGCCAAAACACGCAGAGGAGGTCAAAGTCAGAGCTGAAAACAATAAATGAAGTAACTGAATTTGCTTTGATTTCAGGGTAAGTGACCATATAACTTATTATCCAAAGTGGAACACTTAGGCACTGTTAATAATTATGAGGGGAAAACCAGGACTGTCCCAGGAAAACCAGAACATATGGTAATCATATTTTAGAGGCTACTGTTTCATTGATGATGAAAAACAGTACACACTGAAATGTGAGCATAGACAAAATGTCAGCATTATTGAGCATCTCCTGAATGCCAGGCAGTGCTGTGTTCTGGGACTATAGTCATGAACAAAATGGTCCTTAAAGAGCTTATAATCTGTTTAGTGTGGACATCAGCCTCAAAGGCTCTCCTGATATACCTTTGAAATTAGATAAAATTAAAATCCAAATGATATACATTAATTTAAATTTGATGACATGCAAAACATTGTAAAAGGTGCTGAGAAGAAAGATGTCAAGACAAGGCTTCTTTCTTAAGATGTTTATAATCTAGGGAAAAAGACCATATGTAAAAAGTTAAATTACTATGAAAGACAAATACTAACTCAACATAGCTGTGGGAGAAATGTCATGAGATAATGCATAATTAATTGACAAGTTAATCATAAAGAAGTAATTGTTAAAGGAATTCCTAGAGGGATAAGTTCCTTCAGTCAGGAGTGATTGGCTTTATGGAAAAGCATTTGTCCTGGGTCATGAAGACCAGGTAGGACTGGGGTAGATAGGAGAAGGAGAGAGAGGTGGAACATGAGAACTAAGCTCAGAGGTAGGAATGTGTAGGGCGATTTGAAGGACCCTAGATCAGCCAGTGTGGAGGAGTAGAGACGGCTGGAAAGATACTTGACTCTTAAAAAAATTTCCCTCAAAGATTTTTTTACCTTTTAAAAAATTGAAATACAGTTTATTTACAATATTATATTAGTTTCAGGTATATAACATAGTGATTTAATATTTTTATAGCTTATACTCCTATATATATGAATATATATGTGACTATATATGAATCTATATAGATTTACATATCTATATTTATACATTAGATATATACCCAGTAGTAGAATTGCTGGATCATATGGTTGTTCTATTTTTAGTTTTTTGGGGTACCTCCATACTGTTTTCCAAGTGGCTGTACTAGTCTACATTCCCACAAACAGTGTACTAGGGTTCCCTTTTCTCCACTTCTTCACCAATATTTGTTATTTGTGGTCTTTTTGTTGATAGCCATTCTGACAGGTATAAGGTGATACCTCATTGTGGTTTTAATTTGTATTTCTCTGATGATTAGGACTGTTGAGCATCTTTTCTTGTGCCTGTTAGCCATCTGTATGTCTTTGGAAAAATATCTATTCAGGTCTTCTGCCCATTTTTTAATCAGATTGTTTATTTTTTTTGATATTGAGTTGTATGAGCTGTTTATATGTATGAGCTGTTTATATGTATGAGTTGTATGAGCTGTTTATATGGCCCCTTATTGGTCATGTCATTTGCAAATATTTTCTTCCATTCAGCAGGTGTTGATGGTTTCCCTTGCCGCGCAAAAGCTTTTAGCTTCAAAGCTAAATGCTCTGGGGGCTTTTCCTCCCGATGCCAGACCCCCAGACTGGGGAGCCTGACATGGGGCTCAGAACTCTCACTCCTGTGGCAGAACCTCTGTGATATAATTATTTTCCAGTTTGTGGGTCGCCTACCTGGTGAGCATGGAATTTGATTGTATTGCAAATGCACCCCTACTACCGTCTCATTGTGGCTACTTTGTCTTTGGATGTAGAATATCTTTTTTGGTAAGTTCCAGTCTTTTTTGTCGATGGTTGTTCAAAAGCCGCCAGGCTTTTGTTGATGGTTGTTATTTTGGTGTTTTCATGAGAGGAGGTGAGCTCAAGTCCTTCTACTTCACTATCTTGTCTTCCTCCCCTTTATCGTTATATAATGCCCTTCTTTGTCTTTTGTTATAGACTTTGTTTTAAAGTCTATTTTGTCTAATATGATTATTGCTACCCCTGCCTTCTTGCTGTTTCTGTTTGTATAAAATCTTTTTCCATTCCCTCATTTTTGGTCTGTGTGTGTGTTTAGCTCTGAAGTCAGTCTCTTGTAGGCAGCATATAGAAGGGTCTTGTTTTTTATCCAGTCAACAACCCTCTGTCTTTTGATTGGAGCATTTAGCCCATTGACGTTTAAAGTAATTATTGATATTATTGCCATCTTATTACTTGTTTTCCAGTTTTTTTGGTAGTTCTTCTTGTTTATTTCTTTTTGTTTGTTTTTTTCTGCCCTTGTGGTTTGATTATTTTCTTTAGTAGTGTGCTTGAGTTCCTTTCTTTTTGTTTTTTTGCATCTATTTAAGTTTCTGATTTGGGGTTACCATGGTGTTCATATATGTTGTCATGTAACTATATGCTTGTTTCAAACTGACAGTCCTTTAAGTTCAAACACATTCTAAAAGGTCTACATTTTTTTTTCTCCTCCCTCACATTTTATGATTTTGATGTTTATCCCTTAACTGTTTATTGTAGTTATATTTTATTTTATTTATAGTTTTTGTCTTTTAATATTTATACTAACTTATTTAAATGGTTGATCCACAGCCTTTACTAGTGGGGTTTTTCCTTTCCTATGACTTCTTACTTCTTCTTGTAGCCTTTTCTTTTCCACTTAGGGAAGACTTTAACATTTATTTTAGGGTTGGTTTAGTACTGATGAACTCCTTTATTTTTTGCTTGTCTGAGAAGTTCTTTATCATTCCTTCAACTCTAGATGATAATCTTGCTGGGTAGAGTATCCTAGGTTGTAGGTTTTTCCCTTTCAGCACTTTAAATATATTATGCCACTCCCTTCTTTCTTGTAAAGTTTCTGCAGAAAAATCAGCTGATAGCCTATTGGGGAGTGGGTGTCTTGTCCTTGTATGTGTCTCTGTTTTTTCTCTTGCTGTCTTTAGAATTCTCTCTTTTTCTTTAACTTTTGCCATTTTAATTATGGTATGTCTTGATGTGGGTCTCTCTGTGCTTCCTGTACTTGAATATCTGTTTCCTCTTTCAGGTTCAGGAAGTTTTCAATCATAACTTTTCCAAATACATTTTTGACCACTTTCTCTCTTCTCCTTCTGGGACCCCTATAATATGAATGTTAGTATGCTTGATGTTGTCCCAGAGGTCCCTTAAACAAACTAGTTTTATTTTTTTAAATTTCTTTTTCTTTTTGCTGTTCTGATTGGGTGATTTCCATTATTCTATCTTCCATGTTACTTATGTGTTCTTTATTACCTAGTCTTCTTTTAAATCCTTCTAGTGTGTTTTTCATTTCCATTATTGTATTTTTCAGCTCTGACTGGTTCTTTTTTTTTTTAATTGGAGTATAGTTGATTAACAATGTTGTGTTAGTTTCAGGTATACAGTAAAGTGATTCAGTTATATATATACATATGTCCATTCCTTTTCAGATTCTTTTCCCATATAGGTTATTTCAGAATACTGAGTAGAGTTCCGTGTGCTATACAGTAGGTCCTTGTTGATTATCTCTTTTATATATAGTAGTATGTATATGTTAATTCCTGACTCCTAATTTATCCCTGACTTGTTCTTTTTTTTAATATTTTCTAGTGCCTTGTTAAAATTCTCACTGTGTTCATCTATTCTTTTCCCTAGTTCAGTTAGTATTTCTTATTACTAATGCTTTGAGCTCTTTATCTGGTAAATTATTTATCTCTGTTTCATTAGTTGTTTTATCAGGGTTTTTTGTTCTTTCATTTAAAACAAATTCCTCTGTTTTCTCATTTTGCTTAACTTTCTCTGTCTCTATGAAATTAGGTGAAACAGCTACTTATCCTGGTCTTGAAGGGTATCCTTGTGTGGGAATGTCCATATGCCATCCATATCTGCCCTGTGGCTTTGGTGGGAGAGCTGGATCTGACGTGAGCATGAGTCACATCTTCCCCCAGGGTGTGCTGGCAGCTATCACCTTGGTGGGAGCGGGGGGCTGGATATGGAGGGGCTAAAGCCAGAGCTAGCTGTGAGCTAGGGCTTCTCCTATGCTTAGCGGCCATTACTGCCCTACTGGGGGCAGTGAGGGGGTCCCAATGTGCTGGCACAGAAGCCCTGAGGGTTGGGTCCAAGCTAGTTCTGTTCCATCTAAGTGTGCGCTCTCCCCTATTCCAGCAGCGGCACCATCACCACAGAGGGGAGAAGTGCTGTAGCAAGAAGGCCCAGAGTGGGTATCCGTTGTAGGCTGGGGTATGTGCTAGGCAGTCTTGGCACACCAGTCAGAGCTCCAGACTGCTTGTGATCCACCACCTTCACGAGCACCAGTAATGGCCATCCTTGCCCTGTTCAGATGCAGTGCCTGGTCTGAGCTGGCTCCATTTCCACCAGCTGTGCAACCTCCTCAGTAGTGGCAACCTTCACCCTAGTGGGGAGCTGCAGTGGAGCTAGAGGGGCTGGAGTGGATGCTTGGCATGGGCCAGGGTGTGCACTAGGGTGGTTGCAGGAAACCAGCCAGAGCCCTGGGAAGTTTCAATCTGCTTCTTTTGCCTGGTTCCCAGGAGTAAGGAAGCATGTGTATGCTCTTTAAGAGCAGAGTCTAGGTTTCTTATAGCCCTCCTGTTAGTCCCACTGGTTTTTAAACAAGCTAAGGGGACTCCTTCTCCCGGTATCAGACCCCAGGGCTGAGGTGTCCTCTTCTAGGGCTGCAGGTCCTGACCTGATTGCTTCTCTTCCCCTCCTACCTGACTCCATGTGGATCTTTCTCTACAGACTTGTTTGTTGTATAAGAGTCTTTCTGCCACTCTCCAGTTCGTTTTCAGTGTGAATTGCTCCACATGTAGATGTATTTTTGATGTGTTCGTAGTGGGAGGTGAGCTCAGTGTCCTTGTACTCTGCCATCTTGATCTCCATTTTTTCCTTCTTAAAAGTAGCAGAACAACCACTACCATGACAACTTTCATTTGTGATGGGCAGTGGGTTGTGTGTATACCTGGATGCCTCCTACCTTTTCCACAGCACTGGTAACCTCCCAACCACTTTTGGCCGCCAGGCTTTTGAGAGCCTCCACATTGCCATTACTCAAGGATACCTAAAACACAAATATTTGAAATGCTGTGAGTTCAGTGCAGATATGTGATCAAATATTTTCTGCTTAGAAAGTGGGCACTGTTAGAGCCAAAGTGATGATGTTGAGGTTAGAACTAAGTTATAGGAACATAATTTCTGTCTCAAACTCTTAATGCCGAATTCAAACAGGTAATGTGAGTCATATATGCTTAGCAGATTAGTATCATTTTAATTAGCATCCTAAGCAAAGACAAGAACACCCTTCAGTATGACTTGTAATCAACGGGTAATAAGTAAACTTGGATTTCCCTTTACATTTTATGGTCAAAAACATTAAAATGACTAATACTTCTCTATTGTGTTATAAAAATGCAAGCCAGTGGGCATGTCATTCAACACAAGCTATGATGAAACACCAGATCTCAATGTCCTATGTTGCTTGAATGCATTTGATGGCAGAGCATCCAGAGTCTGTATTCAGGAACTATACATATAATTCAAACAAGGCGGTGTAGCAGCTGGCTGATAACTAGTTACTGATAGCTTGGTTTTGTTTCATTTTGAGATGACTGGTTGCTATAATTCACCTTTTCATCTAACCTGTGTAGGCACAACATGAGTCAGTTAAATGAGGGGATTTCCATTTTTGTAATGAAGTGATTTTACATGAAGAGCTTCAGATCATAAAACTGTCACCTGGTTGCCAGTATCCCAGTGTATGCAAAGTGGAACCTCTCCTTTGTGGGAAATAATGTATTTTCTGGAAAAAAATTAAAATATTAAATAACAGTTTTCTTCCCTGTATTTAGCACACAGCAATAACTATGACAGTTTCTTGAACTGAAATCAGCAGTTTTAAAAAGCTGCCTTTACTGGTGGAACAATCAGAAAGAACAATTTCCATCACAGTAGTCTCCACAGTCAGAAAGCATCAGACCTTCTCTTTTTACGTTATGTGGGAATAGAGACACAGAGAGGGCTCTTTGCTATGTAATTAGTCAGATGAGAGAAGATTCCATAAAATCCTTACACCTAAGTCCCTTACCTGCCTAGGCGAATTCTCTTGCGTGCAAGAGCTCCACGATACCGTCTAAAATCATCCTTAAATAAAAAACAAAGTAAAATCAATAAATTTCTAATATTTTAGTGCTACAATCCTTAAGTTTCTCTCTCCTAAGTCAGTTGAAAAGGCTAATTGGGACGAGGGGTCTCTACGTGAACTATCTTCAGGTCAGAGTTGGCAGTAAGGCAGCTTATTCCGAAAGGCTTAATTCCGATGAGTGTAGAGCAGCATAGAGAACTGGGTGTAAGGTGGGAGAAGAGAGTCAGAAATGAGACACGGAAGACGATATGCTTCCAACAGCAGCATGTGGCTGAGTAGATGTGAAGTCTTCAGGGACTTCATCATTTAAAGAAATGACTAGAGTGATTTGGAAAAAGAAGAAAAAGACCATTTTACTTTGTGATGCAGAAAAGAAAGAAAACCAAAGGGGAATAGACATGGAGGTTGTTGCCAGTTCAGGGAAAGATTCTGTGTGGAGCTCTGTACCCACAGCTTCCCCAGAATAAGTGGTCTGATTACTGAACCACACATGCTAATAACTGACCTTTGACATCGGTTTGATTCTGGGGAATGTGATCAGTTCTTCCTTATCATCGACAGCATTATAAATGAGAAACGCACTGTTGATATGACGGCCCTGGCCCCCAGACCACTCCTGGCAGTCAAAGGCCTCCACGCGCACTCCCACTTCGACACTGCAGACGGGCGACAAGGGCAGTGGGCAGAGAACCTGAGCATGCCAGGCCTACTCTGCCCACTGCCCTACCACCTCCTCCAGGGAAGGAAGAGAATGAGGACCCTGGGTTGTTTCATTGTCATCTGCTAATCTATGCAACTGTTAACATCCATTTCATCAGGTCGATTGATCTGATGTACAAGCTCCTGGGAGCATTTCTGCTTTACTTTCCCCCTTTCAAGTGGTGAAAAGACCATTGGAACTTTATATACCTTCATGAACGTACTTTGGTAATGGGGGAGGGGTGGTTAAATTGTGCCAAAGTCAAGTTTTCTCTCCTAAAAACAATAGTCCTATAATTTAAAAGCATCGAACACTGAAACTGGATAGGAAACACAGATGTTCTTTTTTACATTTAAAAAGAAAAAAATACTAAATTAAATCTTTTCTTTGTGTATCAAGAATAATAAAAATAACTGGGAAGTGGTTTGGACTTCATGGTGATAAATGATGGGTCCATTATGAAGTGGTTGACCACACAGTCACTGGGACTCTTTTGAGAGTGAAAGGAAGAATGAATAATTATGATAGGTGCAAAAACCAAGACCATCCTAGATCAAGTAGGACATACAGTCCCACTTATTATGAGACAAAAACCAACTTATCCTAACAGTGTAAGGAGGCCTGAAGTGGAACAGAGAGTTAAAATGTGTGTCTGTGGATTTTGAAGATTAAGTGAAGTTTAAAAAAAATTAGAAGGAACTTGATTTTTTTAAAATAGTCACTATACTTACCTCCAGATTGAAATAAAACAAAAAATATTGCTTATGTGCAAGTTTGAATTCATTTATAGCAGCCTAAGAGCACCAGACGTGCTTTACCAGGTCTGAAATGTATTGTTGACAATGGCATTGAAGACAAGACGATCTCCAACTGTAGATGGTCCCCGGAACTTAAACATGTCCACGGACTTCAGAAGGGGATGCGCTCGACACAGGCGGCTGATGAAACGAAGGGAAGGAGAGAGAGAAGAAAGTGATCATTCTCCAAAATATTTTCAGGAACTGTTGCTTTGCTTAATGGATGCAATAGGCCAGTGTTCAGGGTGCTTTCTAAATGAATATCTCTTTTAGCTCAAGAGGGAAATGAATAACTGGATTGTGTGTGTTGAGAGTGGTCCTGTACATTACCTGCAAATATTTTAGGAAATGCCACACGTCCCCAGGCCGTGGGGTCTTTACCAAGATGCTGGTGCTCCTGCTCTTGTGGTGACAGTCCTGCTCTTGTTTTGTGCCCTATGGAAGTATCTCCAAAAAACAAACCGCTGTCGTTTGTTCTAATTTGAGGGATTTTTTTCCCTCCTGACAGCTCATGACTACAATCACAGAAAGCTGTGACTCCCAGGTTGGAGTGGGGCACAGTGAAGAGAACTGTCAGCTGGTGCCATTCACATGCATTCCTTGGCTACACTGTTACTTGAGTTCACCCGCATGTCAAAGACTAATTTTTTTCCCCTAAAGAAAAATTACCTGGATTGCTGCACAAAGCCTGAAAGGCTACAAAGAATACATTTTACAATTTTTGTGGTGTGCGGAGTTTTGAAAATCTATAAAGAAAATTTAATCTCAGAAAGTTACTTCCATAATTTTCTACATTTTAGATTCCCACTGTAGTCTTCCAATTACTCTAAAGAATTGTGCCAACAATAAGTGAACAGACTCTGCCATAGTTAATTATATTGTAAGCCTTTACAGTAGAACAGGTTCAAATGCTTTATTGTCATTAAGAGTGACAATGTCATTTTAAAAACAAACTCTTATATTTGTGCACAATTTATAGGAAGGATAACCACAGGTTTCTAATTATAGTCGTAACTGTAGACATATTACTAATAAAATTCCTTTAATTTGGGGGAAATAAAACCTTAACAATTTTCAGTGGTTACAAAAATTGTCGGAAGGGCAGATCCTGTTCAAATGCATTTTCAGAGAACACAGTGTTCTTTAAAGCTGCTCAATTACCTACATGGCTTCATTAAGAATAAAGGAACCCTTTTTGAAACTGAGGAGCATTTAAAAGTACTTTTCTAAGTTCTTTCCTCTTTCTCATCTTATTTTTCAGTTAATCCTTTGGCCATGGTGATTCTAACCAGCACCTTCAGAGATCAGACCTAATTGTAAACCGCCTTTATAAAAGTTTGTATCTTGACCGTTTTTAAGTGTAAAGGCTATCTTCTGTTTCTATCCTGCATCTACTTTGTCATAAGTAATGTGACAAGGAGTTGCAGTGTCATAAGATCAACAGTCATAATTCAGCATCAAGTATAAGAACTGTCATTTCATTTTTATTTTTGAACCAAGAATTTAAACATTCACCTTCAAAAAAGGACAGAATAATTCTAAGGTAAACAGGAAAATGACTTATCATTTTCTCATTTTGATAAAAGGCAACATTGTTCTCTACTTGTTTCCTTGACTGCCCAATAGCTGAACCTCAGACCCTTCTATCCTCTCCCCACTGGTCTCAAGATCACAAGCCAAAGGTCCAAACCAAGAACCTTGCAGAAATAGTAGCCACTGTCTCCATCCAAGCCATGATCTGGCCACCAAATGTATTTCCATGATGGTTTGCATGGGGTGGGAGGACAAGTTCAATGCTCTGCACAGAGGTGCCCCTCGTGGAAACGGTTCCTTCTTCTTCATCACAAGTGGGATCTGAAAGGTGGATGAGAACAAAGATGGTGGAGTTAAATGCAGAACCTGAGGCTACAGCCTTTCCTTCAACTCATGGGATTTTTTAGAAAACATAAATTATTACCAAAGACTTAAAACTCCTGAAGAAATGAATAGGCTTTATTTACAGTGAATTGGATAAGACCACAGATCAGAAAGGGCATTTTAGAGATTGTATTCCAACCTGTTTTACAAGTCAACCAGAATTTTTTTTTTTTTTTTTTGCGCTACGCAGGCCTCTCACTGTTGTGGCCTCTCCCATTGCGGAGCACAGGCTCCAGACGCGCAGGCTCAGAGGCCATGGCTCACGGGCCCAGCCGCTCCGCGGCATGTGGGATCTTCCCGGACTGGGGCACGAACCCGTGTCCCCTGCATCGGCAGGCGGACTCTCAACCACTGCACCACCAGGGAAGCCCTCAACCAGAATTTTGATTAAAAGAATGTTTAAGTTTAAGTTTGAGTTGCTTCAGGTGGAAGAGGGGCAGATCAGAGCAGGTCAGGGCAGAAAGAAATTTGGGGATTGATGGATATATTATTATCTTGATTGTGGTGATGGTTTCATGGGGGTATACATGTCTCAAGACCTATCAAGTTGTACACTTTAAGTATGGGCCATTTATGGTATGTCAATAAAGTTATTAAAAAGAAAGGGATTTGAGCTTTAAAGGGCCACAGACACTGAAAATCTGGAATAGTTTGCTGTATGATAAACTTCAGAATGGGAATATGGCCTCCCATAGTTCCTGTTTTGCAAGGAATGCAGTCACAAACAGAAAAGACACAATACATTGTACTTCTTAGTGTCATTCTGCTTCTTTTGAATCATATCTGCTTCATTTACTGACAAATTGGTTTTGACTCTCAACAATGGAGAAATCATTTACTTTGGCGGCAAAGCAGTAAAATGTATTCAGTTATATTGCCTGTATCATCAAGGGAATTACCAGCTAGGCTTATATCTCCCGTACTATTGTTGAGGAGGTGGGAGAAAGAATTACAGAGTAGGGCACCATCCTGGTTGTACCATCAGAGGCACAGCTGAGCTTTCAGTGTGAGAGCACAGACATGCCCGGCTGTTGTTGGTAACTGGGAATGGAGCCTTTCTTATCACAGTCACATATAAGTGAGCAGAGAAGAGTGGTTACAGAGATTTAACTCCATTTCCTGATCTAATTATTATATTTTTCATTAATTGATGGTATTTTTCTTTTATGTTTTTTCCCCTTCATTCCACTGATCATGTCAGTCCCCTGCTTAAAAACATGCAGTGACTTCCCCTTGGCCTATTAGAAGAACCTAAATCATTCCTATGGCCCCAAGCCCGCCCTTTCCTGTCTGGCCTATGCCTACCTCTCCAGCCCCAGCTAGTCTGATTTGCTCCTAGCACCCCTTCCCCTCTCAAGCTCTCTCTCCCTTTGTTCCAACCACAATAGCCCTTTTTCAGTTCCTGTAACTAAATGTTGCCCTCAACATCAGGGCATTTGTACATGGTGCTCCCTCTGTCAGCGGCAGTTCCACTGGCCACCCACACTTTCTTCCACTTACCTCCTATTCTCTCTTGGCCCATCTCAGTCACTACTTCCTCAGGAAAGCCTTCTCTGACCACAGCAGCCCCACTATTATGAGCTCCCACTTGTACCTTTCTTTCATGGTTATAATTTTATGTTTATTTGTGTGATCTTTGATTATCTGACCCCCTATATCCTAAGCTCCTTTGGGAAAGGACTGATTTTTAAAAATTCTAATAAAATTCCAGAATGTGGGTGCTCAGTCAATATTTATTGAATGAATAAATGGATGAATAAACTTAACTTTGCTGATTTATTCCACGTTCACAGTCCTTACCAACAACAGAATATTTTTAGGTAACAAAATGATTGTACTGATTTATACTTCTGTCTGTTGTTTATTACAGTTCCTACTGCTCCCCATTTTCACTTAAATAGTATTGTGGACTCCTCAATTTTTCCAATTTCATGGGTGTGAAATAGTGTCTCATGGAGGTTATAATTTGCATTCCCCTGATAAATAATGAGGTCCAACATCTTTTCATATGTATATGAAACTTTCATGTTACCCTTTAATGAAATGTCAATGTTGTTTGCTTCAAATGTTACTTCTCCCCCTTTCTTTTTCTCCTCTCTTCCTGGAACTTTGATTAGATGCTTGTTAGACTTCTTACTCCATTCTCTATATCTCCTAATCTCTCTTATATATTTCCCATTTCTTTGTCTATCCATCTGCATTCTAGGTAACTTTTTCAGATTTACTTTTCCAGTTTACTGTCTTAGATGCTGTTTAATTCATCCATTGAGTTTTTTTTTTAAATTTTTATTTATTTTTTTTGTTTGCATTGGGTCTTCATTGCTGCACGCGGGCTTTCTCTAGTTGTGGCGAACCGGGGCTACTCTTCGTTGTGGTGCACGGGCTTCTCATTGTGGTGGCTTCTCTTGTTGGGGAACATGGGCTCTAAGCACGCGGGCTTCAGTAGTTGTGGCGTATGGACTCAGTAGTTGTGGCTCACAGGCTCTAGAACGCAGGCTCAGTAGTTGTGGCACACAGGCTTAGTTGCTCCATGGCATGTAGGAACTTCCCAGACCAGAGATCAAGCCCGTGTCCCCTGCACTGGCAGGCAGATTCTTAAGCACTGCACCACCAGGGAAGTCCCATTCACTGAGTTTCAAATTTTAATTATTATATAGTCTTTTTATAGAAATTCCTTTTGCTTCTTTGTCAAGTAGTCTAGGTCATTTTCTTGTTCCTATATAATACTTTTGATACTCTTTTCTTAAAATATATTAATGTTCTTACTGCACATTCTTTATATGGTAAATTCATTATCTGTAGTCTTTGTGGACCTCATTCTATGATCTGGTGCTTTTTTGGATTTAGGTGACTTATTTTTGTCTTTTATGATTTTTGACTAGGAGCTCACATTCCTTGGATCTTTATCTGTGACAGTTCTTAAGGGCTGGGCTTAAAGTCATTTCTTCACAGAGGATTTGTATTTGTGGCTGCAGATCACCCGTGGGTACATAGCACAGTACCACTTCACACTAAGTATCACTTGGTCTGTTTTGGGCCAAACAAATTATGTGAATTCTGACACCAAATCTGCTTGAGAATGTAATTGTGATTGAATCCTCAAAGAGAAACAGTTTTTTTCCATTCCACCTAGGGCTAAGTGGAAAGCATCCCTACCAGAGCTCTCTGAGGGGTGGGATTTTTCCAGTTGACCCACTGAGGGTATCATTTTGGGGGTGTTGCAGCTCCAGGTATGGTTCCTTGATCCAACCTTCCACCTGGCTGTGTCTCCTGAGCCCTGGCAGGCCCATTAAAACACAGCTCTAGGTCTGGCACATACAGGTTCCTCCTGAGTAAATGCCAACTCTTGTATCTCCTTACACTGCTGAATTTGTGTTTCTAATCATTTGTGGACTTCAAGGCTTTCTCTTATTTTTTTGCCTGCTGAGATGTGTTTGCAAAGATGTTTGTAAATATTTCATCCAGAAATATTAGTTTTTTTCAGACTCCAAGTCCACCATAGTGCTGTAATCAGAATTGGATTGTTTCCTAAAGTGATCCTTAAAAAGCATATGAAGTCTTAAATCCCTTCCAACTTCTTTTTTAAGTACTGATTTTGTTAGATAATTTTCTATAAACATCCAAAACCAGTATTGATTGAGATTTTTTAAGGTTAATTTCTCTTACTCAAATGGTACTTTTTTGTTTCAAAATAAATTAATATAAATTATCTGTAAACTATATTGTTAAATGAAAAAAAGAAAGGTGCATACTTGTTTGAGTATTGTGTTACCAGGATAAAATAAAAAATTGAGAGGACCTTATACTGTGAGAGACATTGTAAAGACTCAAATATAAGGCAACTCCTTTTCTGAGGGATAATTAAAGAAAAAGCTACTTGATTCCTATGAAGACATACATGGCCTACACTAGGACACATAGAGGAGATAACTAGGGCAGGTCATATGTGTATAAGCATCAGCTATGACATCTATGCAGAAATATATTGAGTATAGGGGACCCTGGTGCAGAAGTATGCCTATTTGAGGTAATTGCCAATCAATGGGGAAATAGGGCTCTTCCAGGTTTAGAGATCAGTCTAGGCTCACAGCTCTGGCTGTGTACCCATGTTAAGTACAATAAACAAATGTCACCCTTTCTACAGGCTTCCAAATAGGGGCATACTTATCTGGAGGTCAATTTCAATTCTTGTACTTTGGATGTTCATTAAGTATTGTGTCATTCTGCTTGGACAATTTTACATTTATCCCGCATTTTCTGGTCAGGAACTCTGACCTGAATTGAGGTTATTCTAGCTCTGGTTTTCTTTCTCATTACTGGAAAGGATCAATAAACCGCAGAATACACATTCTTCTCAAGTGCACATGGAACATTCTCCAGGATAGATCACATGCTAGGCCACAGTCATATAATTAAAGTTCCTGTAAGTAGATTTACTGACCATCAAACTTGCCACTTTCCTTCATCAAGTTTTTAAAAGTATCTTCATGTTGTAATCGAACTTTCCTTCTCTCAGAAGCCAGATTATGTTCCACATGATCTTGTTCAGTTAGAAGTGTGACTGGTTTTAAATGAATCTAGAGAAAGAAAAACAGTTATCTTTCATTGCCCTGTTAAACTATAAAAGCACATCATGAATTTTGCAAAAACAAATGATATGCTACATTGTTTTCTAACTCAAAGTAAATAGAACATTTATGGGTGTTTATATATGCATTTTATTTTGACTTAATTTTTTTCTTAAAATATTTTTAAACTAAAAAAATCAACATAGACTTAATTATTTGTTCATATAATATGTGCCTTAATAAGTTTTCCAAATATTAATTTTCCCTGATTTAAAAAATTTTCAACAGAACTAGAAAATTAAAAATTCTTCAGATTAATGAGTGAGGGGAGGGACTTTGACTCCACTAAATTCTTATCAAGAAATGCTTTCTACCTTTTGCAAAATTAATCTATCAAAGGGAGAGAATAAAGATGTTCTAGAAAAAGCTATCATGTACCAAGAGATATTCCCAATTTGGAAATTTCAACACATGGTGAAAACATTGTTTAATAAGCAAACTGAAAAAATCAATAAGTCAGAATAAAACTCTAACTGACCTCCAGAAACCTGGAAATGTGATGCAACAGAATGAAATAGAAACAAAGAAAACAGTAGCAAAGATCAATAAAACTAAAAGCTGGTTCTTTGAGCAGATAAACAAAATTGATAAACCTTTACCCAGACTCATCAAGAAAAAGAGGGAGAGGACTCAAATCAATAAAATGAGAAATGAAAAAGGAGAAGTTACAACGGACACCGCAGAAATACAAAGCATCCTAAGAGACTACTACAAGCAACTCTATGCCAATGAAATGGACAACCTGGAAGAAATGGACAAATTCTTATAAAGGTATAACCTTCCAAGACTGAACCAGGAAGAAATAGAAAATATGAACAGACTGATCACAAGTAATGAAATTGAAACTGTGATTAAAAATCTTCCAACAAACAAAAGTCCAGGACCAGATGGCTTCACAGGTGAATTCTATCAAACATTTAGAGAAGAGCTAACACCCATCCTTCTCAAACTCTTCCAAAAAATTGCAGAGGAAGGAACACTCCCACACTCTTTCTATGAGGCCACCATCACCCTGATACCAAAACAAGACAAAGATACTACAAAAAAAAAAAAATTACAGACCAATATCACTGATGAATATAGATGCAGAAATCCGCAACAAAATTCTAGGAAACAGAATCCAACAACACATTAAACAGATCATACACAATGATTAAGTGGGGTTTATCCTAGGAATGTAAGGATTCTCCAATATACACAAACCATTCAATGTGATACACCATATTAACAAATTGAAGGATAAAAACCATATGATAATCTCAATAGATGCAGCAAAAGCTTTTGACAAAATTCAACACCCATTTTATTATAAAAACTCTCCACAAAGTGGGCATAGAGGGAACCTACCTCAACATAATAAAGCCCATATATGACAAATCCACAGCAAACATCACTTTCAATGGTGAAAAACTGAAAGCATTTCATCTAAGACCAGGAACAATACAAGTATGTACACTCTCACCACTATTATTCAACATAGTTTTGGAAGTCCTAGCCACGGCAGTCAGAGAGGAAAAACAGGAAAGGAATACAAATTGGAAAAGAAGAAGTAAAACTGTTACTGTTTGCAGATCACATGATACTATACATAGATGATCCTAAAGATGACACCAGAAAGCAACTAGAGCTAATCAATGAATTTGGTAAAGTTTCAGGATACAAAATTAACGCACAGAAATCTCTTGCATTCCTATACACTAACAATGAAAGTTCAGAAAGAGAAATTAAGGAAACAATCCTATTCACCATTGCAACAAAAAGAATAAAATACTTAGGAATAAACCTACCTAAGGAGGTAAAAGACCTGTATGCAGAAAACTAGAAGACACTGATGAAAGAAATCAAAGATTTCACAGACAGATGGAGAGATATACCATGTTCTTGGATTGGAAGAATCAATATTGTGAAAATGACTATATTACCCAAAGCAATCCAGAGATTCAATGCAATCCATATCAAATTACCAATGGCATTTTTTTACAGACCTAGAACAAAAAATCTTAAAATTTCTATGGAGACACAAAAGATCCTGAATAGCCAAAGCAATCTTGAGGGAAAAACACAGAGCTGGATGAATCAGACTCCCTGACTTCAGACTATACTACAAAGCTACAGTAATCAAGACAATATGGTACTGGCACAAAAACAGAAATACAGTTCAATGGAACAGAATAGAAATCCCAGAGATAAACCCATGCACCTGTTGTCAACTAATCTATGACAAAGGCAGCAAGTATATACAGTGGAGAAAAAACAGTCTCTTCAATAAGTGGTGATTGGAAAACTGAACAGCTGCATGTAAAACAATGAAATTAGAACACTCCCTAACACCATACACAAAAATAAACTCAAAATGGATTAAAGACCTAAATGTAAGACCAGACACTAAAAAATTCTTAGAGGAAAACATAGGAAGAACACTCTTTGCCACAAATCACAGCAACATCTTTTTTGACTCACCTCCTAGAGTAATGGAAATAAAAACAAAAATAAACAAATGGGACCTAATGAAACTTAAACACTTTTGCACAGCAAAGGAAACTACAAACAAGACAAAAAGACAACACTCAGAATGGGAGAAAATATTTGCAAACGTATCAACAGACGAAGGATAAATCTCCAAAATATATAAATAACTCATGCAGCTCAATATTAAAAAAACAAACAGCCCAGTCCCAAAGTGGGCAGAACACCTAAATAGACTTTTCTCCAAAGAAGACATACAGATGGCCAGGAAGCACATGTAAAGCTGCTCAACATTACTAATTCTTAGAGGAATTGCAAATCAAAACTACAATGAGGTATCACCTCACACAAGTTAGAATGGGCATCATCAGAAAATCTACAAACAACAAATGCTGGAGAGGGCATGGAGGAACGGGAACCCTCTTGCACTGTTGGTGGGAATGTAAACTGATACAGCCACTATGGAGAACAGTATGGAGCTTAAAAAACTAAAAATAGAATTACCATATGACCCAGCAATCCCACTACTGGGCATATACTCAGAGAAAACCATAATTCAAAAAGACACATGCACCTCAATGTTCATTACAGCACTATTTACAATAGCCAGGTCATGGAAGCAACCTAAATGCCCATCAACAGACGAATGGATAAAGAAGATGTGGTACATATATACAATGGAATATTATTCAGCCATAAAAAGGAATGAAATTGGGTCATTTGTAGAGACATGGATGGACCTAGAGACTGTCATATGGAGTGAAGTAAGTCAGAATGAGAAAAACAAATATCGTATATTAACGCATATATGTGGAATCAAGAAAAATTGTACAGACGAAACGGTTTGCAAGGCAGAAATAGAGACACAGATGTAGAGAACAAACTTATGGACACCAACGGGGGAAAGAGTGGGTGGGGGGGGTGGCAGTGGGATGAATTGGGAGATTGGGATTGACATATATACACTAATAATGTATAAAGTAGACAACTAATAAGAACTTGCTGTATAAACTAACTAACTAACTAAAATGTTAAAAAAATAAT
Source organism: Globicephala melas (assembly GCF_963455315.2). Classification (NCBI taxonomy): domain Eukaryota; kingdom Metazoa; phylum Chordata; class Mammalia; order Artiodactyla; family Delphinidae; genus Globicephala; species Globicephala melas. The sequence goes on from NC_083316.1 coordinate 64,194,126, forward strand.
GCTTAGACTAAATGCAGATCCTCCCCTAGGCACTCTGACCCTAAAAAGAAAAGCCAAGAAATTATGAGTAAGTCCGCAGCAGACAAGGGACATGCTGCTCTGGGCCAAAGCAAGGCAAGCCCACTGGGCACCCACATGAGGCCAACATATTTCTTTTAAGGGTGTTTTTACCCTATATATGCCCTGCAGCTTATGTTTAAATTTCAATAACTCAGCAACTTTGACATTATTCCTTTAGGTATGAAAAAGTGATTGGACCGTAAGACACAACTGCTAGCTAAAATGCACTTGCTTTAAAAAAATATTTTAACTCAATTTTGAGTTATATAACCACAAAAGAAAAGAACTAAACCAGCAAGCAATATTGTGGGGAGACAGACATGACCTTCAGATCATTTAAAACACGTGTTTTTCTCTTTCACGAACTGGCTACATCTCTCATTTTCTCTAAGGCAGTTAATACTATGATATTACCACATAAATATTGGTGAAAATTACGATAAGTATTGGTGAGTAACAAATCTTGGGAAAGTATATCTCATGGTAAAAAGAAATGTCCCTTATTCCATAATAATTCTGATGCGTATACTTCTGTTGATATGTCCCTGAATTACATGCTAGATACTCTTCACAAAGAAATTTACCTTTTCTTTTCCAACTGGTTTGGCTACAAACGTAGAGAAAGCCACACTAACAAGTTTCTCAATGCCAGTGAACATGTCCTGTACTGTGACCTTGATGCTGATCTAAAAAGGAAAGAAAAATAAATTCAAAACTTTTCAGCCATCTAGACAACAGATGAGACTGCAGCATTCAAAATTCATTTATGCACTTCACCATTGTTTTGTTTTTTGAATAAAACCAGCATTTCAATTTACTTTTAACCAATACTGTCCTCTCAATGATTTTCTATAAAATTGGAAAAAATTTTCTTTCTGTTTATAGAAAAATATATATTTACCATGGAAAATTTGGTAAGTATAAAAATAGATAAATGATAAAGATGGAATCTGACAATCGAGAGTAAATATTATCAGTAATTCCATCACTCAGATTAATAGTTGCTAACCTTTATATAAAATTTCTTCCAGTTTTATATATATACATATGTATGAAATGTATCTATATATAGTTGTGTCTGTGTGTGTATACACACACACACAAAAGATTATCATACTGTATTTACAATTTTATATTATAATGAAATTTTTTGGCATTTATGTGATAAGCATTTTCTAATCCCACTATTACTAAATGTGCTTTTGAAAACAAGATATTAATGAATTCCTTATAGCCCATCAGAGAGATGCACCATAACTTTTTTTTTAATCTTTAGTCTGAGTTTTATAACCAAGATGACATGGACAGAATGTTATTTGCAGTCATGTTATTTGCAGCTTTGTTTTCTCTTTCAGGAGTTTTATTTTTCAGGAATAGCAAGAAAGTAGTTGAGACATTTTATGGTGACACCACAGTGGACTGGATTTCCCCATGTGAAGAACTCTGAAGCTCTGGTCCTCATGATCACACATTGCAGAAGTGTAGGTAAACTCGGGAACATAGCCCAGAGAAATAATACTACCTTCTTGAAATAGTGGGCAACCTCGGGCATCTTAGTTCAGCACTGTGTTATCAATGATAATATCTATTTCTACATCTTCGCCAAGTACATCACGCACAAAAATAATCATCAATCGGTGATTCACTTAACTTATGAAACCAAATTAGTATTTGCATGGTAAACATAAGTTAACTAGATGGTGATTAACCAAATTTAAACCATCCATTTCCAACCCCCAACAACTCTCAACCCCACATAGCTTTCTACTTTCAGAAAAATAGGCAAATGAAAAATAGAACAGACAACTAATAGTAAAAACAAAGCAACAATTCTGGAGAGTTAAAACAAGTTCCAAACATTGTCTTCTATTAGAACAGTTAATTTAGTTATGTACGATGGCCAAATATCTCGAAAACATATGCCAGGGAGAATTTCACTTTGTGTCATTACAGAGTGGGTCAGATTGGAATTACATCCTATGAAAACAACTGGAAAATTGGACCAAGTATAGGAAGTAACTATTTTCACACATAGGACAACAGACAACACAGACCTGTGATCTCCAAGGAAAGGGAGGTAAATGAAGGGAGCACTTGCATTTCCTGGGTTCTCAGCCTGCACATAATTCCCAGACTATGACCAAGGAGGGGAAATGGAAACTTGCTGAATTGAAGAACCAGAAATCAAGGAGATCAAGGCAGCTGAGATTATCCCAGAAAGGAGGGAGCTGCAAAAGGAAAGAATTCCAGGTATGTGCATATTGTTCCTGTTGAGTGTTTGGGTTGATACCAGTCTGAGCATGTGTAGGGTGAAATCCGACAAAGCCAGAAAAGAACAGCTTCTGAGGAAGAAACAGTTATTGTAAGGTAAACAGTTCCAAGAGCTCATACAGCGCTAGGAATCTGGTGTTCCCTCCAGCCAGACCTCAGTGAATACACAACACATTCATAGAGGCCATAGAAGACCACAACTTAGTAGAGGAACTAAATTAGCCCTAGATGGGGCTAGCATTTATTTTTCTTAAGATAAGAAATCTGTGCTTTCAAACTCACCGGGTTCTTTTCGTAGCTTTTAGTCAAACTTCCTCTGGAAATTCTAGCTGCTATCAGGGAATAGGAAGAAAGGAGAAAAGCAAGGGAACTTTCATCTGTGTATGGGCTGAATATAAAGGAGAGTGCTGTCTCTCAGGGGAAAGGCTAGACCCAGAGGCTACTGTGAGGCAAAGCTCAAGAGCCCCATAGCTGAGAAATCAGGATCCAGAAGCACCATCATAAACTGTCTCTGACAGAGCTCATTTTATCCACGTTTTTATTACCTTTCTGATTTCTTCAAGTTTTTTTCTATTCTGTTTATAGACATACTGGGAGAAAGTGACTAAATCAGGGTAAAGCCATCACCATAGCTGTGGTTATTGCCAAAATAGTTCTTCTATGGGTTGATTTGTGTCCCTCACCAAATCTGGTACCTCAGAATGTGACCTTACTTGAAAATAGGGTGTAATTAGTTGAGATGAGATCCCTCTAGAGTAGGATGGACCCCTAATCCAATAATGACTGATGTCCTTATAAAAAGGGAAAATTTGGGGGTGGTGCCTTCAAGATGGCAGAGGAGTAAGACATGGAGATCACCTTCCTCCCCACAAATACATCAAAATTACATCTACATGTGGAACAACTCCTAAAGAACACCTACTGAATGCTGGCAGAAGACCTCAGACTTCCCAAAAGGCAAGAAACTCCTCAGGTACCTGCGAAGGGCAAAAGAAAAAAGGAAAAACAGACAAAAGAATAGGGACGTGACCTGCACTTTGTGGAGGGAGCTGTAGGAGGAAAAATTTCCACACACTAGGAAGCCCCTTCACGGGCAGGGACAGGGGTGGGGGGGGGAAGCTTTGGAGCCACGGAGGAGAGCTCAGCAACAGGGGTGCAGAGCGCAAAGCGGAGAGATTCCCACACAGAGGATCGGTGCCGACCAGCACTCACCAGGCCAAAAGACTCGTCTGCTCACCCGCCGGGGCAGGCAGGGGCTGGGAGCTGAGGGTGGGCTTTGGAGGTCACATCCGAGGGAGAGGACTGGGGTTGGCTGCATGAACACAGCCTGGATGGGGGCTAGTGCGCCACAGCTAGCTGGAGGGAGTCCAAGAAAAAGTCTGGACCTGCCTAAAAGGTAAGAGACCATTGTTTAGGGGTGTGTGAGGAGAGGGAATTCAGAGCACCGCCTAAATGAGCTCCAGAGTTGGGCGTGAGCCGTGGCTATCACCGCAGGCACCAGGGATGGGCATGAAATGCTAAGGCTGCTGCTGCAGCCACCTAAGAGCCTGTGTGCAAGCACAGGTCACTATCCATACCTCCCCTGCCTGTGCAGCCCGCCACTGCCAGGGTCCCATGATCCAGGGACAACTTCCCCGGGAGAGCACACGGCGCACTTCAGGTTATTGCAACGTCACACTGGCCACTGCTGCTGCAGGCTTGCCCCACCTTCCATACCCCACCTACCCCCAGCATGAGTGAGCTAGAGCCACCTAATCAGCCGCTCCTTTAACCTTGTCCTGTCTGGGTAGGGAACAGATGCCCTCAAGAAACTTACACGCAGAGGCGGGGTCAAATCCAAAGGTGAACCCCAGGAGCTGTGCGAACAAAGAAGAGAAAGGGAAATTTCTCCCAGCAGCCTCAGAAGCAGCGAATTAAACCTCCACAATCAACTTGATGTACCCTGCATCTGTGGAATACCTGAATAGACAACAAATCATCCCAAAATTGAGGTGATGGACTTTGGGAGCAGCTGCAGATTTGGAGTTTGCTTTCTCCAAATAATTTGTTTCTGGTTTATGTTTATCGGAGTTTAGTATTTAGAGCTTATTCTCATTGGTAGATTTCTTTATTGATTTGGTTGCTCTCTTCTTTAATTTTTTTTTTTTTTTTTGCAGCATGCGGGCCTCTCACTGTTGTGGCCTCTTGTGTTGCAGACCACAGGCTCCGGACGTGCAGGCTCAGCGGCCATGGCTCACGGGCCCAGCCGCTCCGCGGCATGTGGAATATTCCTGGACTGGGGCACAAACCCGCCTCCCCTGCATCGGCAGGTGGACTCTCAACAACTGCGCCACCAGGGAAGCCCTAATTTTTATCCTTTTTCTCTTTTTGTGAGTGTGTATGTGTATGCTTCTTTTTGTGATTTGTCTGTATAGCTTTGCTTTTGCCATTTGTCCTAGGGTTCTGACTGTCCATTTTGTTTGTTTGTTTGTAACTATAGTTTTTAGCGCTATAACCAACTTTTTTGGTTTGGTTACTCTCTTTTTTTAATTTTTTATTTTTAATAACATTTTATTCCTTTTTTCTCTCTTCCTCCTTCCCTCACTCCATCTCTTCCTTCCTTCCTTCCTTTCTTTCTCCCTTTTCTTCTGAGCCGTGTGGCTGACAGGGTCTTGGTGCTCTGGCTGGGTGTCAGACCTGAGCCTCTGAGGTGGGAGAGCCGAGTTCAGGACATTGGTCCACCAGACACCTCCAAGCCCCACATAATATCAAATGACAAAAACTCTCCCAGAGATCTCCACCTCAAAGCTAAGACCCAGCTCCACTCAGCGATCAGCAGGCTACAGTGGTGGACACCCTATGCCAAACAACTAGAAAGACAGGAACACAGACGCACCCATTAGCAGAGAGGCTGCCTAAAATCATAATAAGTTCACAGACACCCCAAAACACACCACCAGACGTGGTCCTGCCCACCAGAAAGACAAGATCCAGCGTCATCCGCCAGAACACAGGCACCAGTCCCCTCTACCAGGAAGCCTACACAACCCACTGAACCATGCTTACGCACTAGGAGCAGACACCAAAAACAACGGGAACTATGAACCTGCAGCCTGTGAAACGGAGACCCCAAACACAGTAAGTTAAGCAAAATGAGAAGACAGAGAAATACACAGCAGATGAAGCAGCAAGGTAAAAACCTACCAGACCAAACAAATGGAGAGGAAATAGGCAGTCTACCTGAAAAAGAATTCAGAGTAATGATAGTAAAGATGATCCAAAATCTTGGAAATAAGAATGGAGAATATACAAGAAACGTTTAACAAGGATCTAGAAGAACTAAAGAGCAAACGATGAACAGCACAATAAATGAAATTAAAAATTCTCTAGAAGGGGCTTCCCTGGTGGTGCAGTGGTTGAGAGTCCACCTGCCGATGCAGGGGACACGGGTTCGTGCCCTGGTCCGGGAGGATCCCACATGCCACGGAGCGGCTGGGCCCATGAGCCATGGCTGCTGAGCCTGTGCATCTGGAGCCTGTGCTCCACAACGGGAGAGGCCACAACAGTGAGAGGCCTGCATACCATTTAAAAAAAAAAAATCTCTAGAAGGAATCAATAGCAGAATAACAGACAGAAGAATGGATAAGTGACCTAGAAGATAAAATAGTGGAAATTACTACAGAGCAGAATAAAGCAAAAAAAAAAAAAAAGAGAGAATTAAGGACAATCTCAGAGACCTCTGGGACAACAATAAACACACCAATATTTGAATGATAGGGTTCTTAGAAGAAGAAGAGGGGAAAAAAAGGGACTGAGAAAATATTTGAAGAAATTATAGTTGAAAATTTCCCTACTATGGGTAAGGAAATAATCAATCATGTCCAGGAAATGCAGAGTCCCATACAGGATAAATCCAAGGAGAAACATACCAAGACACATATTAATCAAACTATCAAAAATTAAATACAAAGAAAAAATATTAAAAGCAGCAAGGGAAAAGCAACAATTAACTTACAAGGGAATCCCCATAAGGTTAACAACTGATTTTTCAGCAGAAATGGCAAGCCAGAAGGGAGTAGCAGGACATATTTAAAGTGATGAAAGGGAAAAACCTGCAACTGAGATTACTCTACCCAGCAAGGATCTCATTCAGATTCAACAGAGAAATTAAAACCTTTACAGACAAGCAAAAGCTAAGAGAATACAGCACCACCAAACCTGCTCTACAAAAAATGCTAAAGGAACTTCTCTAGGCAGGAAACACAAGAGAAAGAAAAGACTTACAATAACAAACCCAAAACAATTAAGAAAATGGTAATAGGAACATACGTATCAATAATTACCTCAAATGTAAATGGATTAAATGCTCCAACCAAAAGACATAGACTGGTTGAATGGATACAAAAACAAGACCTGAAAGAACAAGAAATGTCTATTTAGGTCTTCTGCCCATTCTTGGATTGGGTTGTTTTTTTTGATATTGAGCTGCTTGTATATTTTGGAGATTAATCCTTTCTCAGTTCCTTCATTTGCAAATATTTTCTCCCATTCTGTGGGTTGTCTTTTCATCTTGTTTATGGTTTCCGTTGCTGTGCAAAAGCTTTTAAGTTTCATTAGGTCCCATTTGTTTATTGTTTTTATTTCCATTTCTCTAGGAGGTGGGTCAAAAGATCTTGCTGTGATTTATGTCATGTAGTATTCTGCCTATGTTTTCCTCTAAGAATTTTATAGTGTCTGGTCTTACATACAGGTCTCTAATCCATTTTGAGTTTATTTTTGTGTATGGTGTTAGGAAGTGTTCTAATTTCATTCTTTTACATGTAGCTGTCCAGTTCTCCCACCACCACTTATTGAAGAGGCTGTCTTTTCTCCATTGTATATTCTTGCCTCCTTTATCAAAGATAAGGTGACCATATGTGCATGGGTTTATCTCTGGGCTTTTTATCCTGTTCCATTGATCTATATTTCTGTTTTTGTGCCAGTACCATACTGTCTTGATTACTGTAGCTTTGTAGTATACAATGGAGTCAGGGAGCCTGATTCCTCCAGCTCCATTTTTTTTTCTCAAGATTGCTTTGGCTATTTGGGGTCTTTTGTGTTTCCATACAAATTGTGAAATTTTTTGTTCTAGTTCTGTGAAAAATGCCATTGGTAGTTTGATAGGGATTGCATTGAATCTGTAGATTGCTTTGGGTAGTACATTTTCACAATGTTGATTCTTCCAATCCAAGAACATGGTATATCTCTCCATCTGTTTGTATCACCTTTAATTTCTTTCATCAGTGTCTTATAGTTTTCTGCATACAGGTCTTTTGTCTCCCTAGGTAGGTTTATTCCTAGGTATTTTATTCTTTTTGTTGCAATGGTAAATGGGAGTGTTTCCTTAATTTCTCTTTCAGATTTTTCATCATTAGTGTATAGCAATGCAAGAGATTTCTGTGCATTGATTTTGTATCCTGCTACTGTACTAAATTCATTGATTAGCTCTAGTAGTTTTCTGGTAGCATCTTTAGGATTCTCTATGTATAGTATCATTCCATCTGCAAACAGTGACAGTTTTACTTCTTCTTTTCCAATTTGTATTCCTTTTATTTCTTTTTCTTCTCTGATTGCTGTGGCTAAAACTTCCAAAACTATGTTGAATAATAGTGGTGAGAGTGGGCAACCTTGCCTTGTTCATGATCTCAGTGGAAATGGTTTCAGTTTTTCACCATAGACAATGATGTTGGCTGTGGGTTTGTCATATATGTCCTTTATTATGTTGAAGTAAGTTCCCTCTATGTATACTTTCTTGAGGGTTTTTATCATAAATCGGTGTTGAATATTGTTGAAAGCTTTTTCTGCATCTATTGAGATGATCATATGGTTTTTATCCTTCAATTTGTTAATATGGTTTATCACATTGATTGATTTGCATATATTGAAGAATCCTTGCATTCCTGGAATACATCCCACTTGATCATGGTGTGTGATCCTTTTAATGTGATGTTGGATTCTGTTTGCTAGTATTTTGTTGAGGATTTTTGCATCTATGTTCATTAGTGACATTGGCCTGTAGTTTTCTTTCTTTGTGACATCTTCATTTGGTTTTGGTATCAGGGTGATGGTGGCCTCGTAGAATGAGTTGGGGAGTGTTCCTCCCTTTGCTATATTTTGGAAGATTTTGAGAAGGATAGGTATTAGCTCTTCTCTAAATGTTTGACAGAATTCACCTGCGAAGCCATCTGGTCCTGGACTTTTGTTTGTTGGAAGATTTTTAATCACAGTCTCAATTTCCGTTCTTGTGATTGGCCTGTTTGTATTTTCTATTTCTTCCTGGTTCAGTTTCAGGAGGTTGTGCATTTCTAAGAATTTGCCCATGTCTTCCAGGTTGTCCATTTTATTGGCATATAGTTGCTTGTAGTAATCTCTCATGATCCTTTGTATTTCTGCAGTGTCAGTTGTTACTTCTCCTTTTTCATTTTTATTCTACTGATTTCAGTCTGCTCCCTTTTTTTCTTGATGAGTTTGGCTAATGGTTTATCAATTTTGTTTATCTTCTCAAAGAAACCTCTTTTAGTTTTATTGATCTTTGCCTATCATTTCCTTCATTTCTTTCTCATTTATTTCTGATCTGATCTTTATGATTTCTTTCCTTCTGCTAACTTTGGGTTTTTTTGTTCTTCTTTCTCTAATTGCTTTAGGTATAAAGTTAGGTTGTTTATTTGAGATGTTTCTTGTTTCTTGAGGTAGGATTGTATTGCTATAAACTTCTCTCTTAGAACTGCTTTTGTTACATCCTATAGGTTTTGGGTTGTTGTGTTTTCATTGTCATTTGCTCCTAGGTATTTTTTGATTTCCTCTTTGATTTCTTCAGTGATCTCTTATTTAGTAGCGTATTGTTTAGCCTCCATGTGTTTGTATTTTTTACAGATTTTTTCCTGTAATTGATATCTAGTCTCATAGCGTTGTGATCAGAAAAGTTACTTGATACAATTTCAATTTTCTTAAATTTACCAAGGCTTGACTAGTGACCCAAGATATGGTCTATCCTGGAGAATGTTCCAAGAGCACTTGAGAAGAAAGTATAATCTGATGTTTTTGGATGGAATGTCCTATAAATATCAATTAAGTCCATCTTGTTTAATGTATCATTTAAAGCCCGTGTTTATTTATTTTCATTTTGGATGATCTGTCCATTGGTGAAAGTGGGGTGTTAAAATCCCTTACTATTATTGTGTTACTGTTGATTTCCCCTTTTATGGCTGTTAGCATTTGCCTTATATATTGATGTGTTCCTTTTTTGGGTGCATTAATATTTACAATTGTTATATCTTCTTCTTGGATTGATCTCTTGATCATTATGTAGTGTCCTTCTTTGTCTCTTGTAATAGTCTTTATTTTAAAGTCTATTTTTTCTGATATGAGAATTGCTACTCCGGCTCTCTTTTGATTTCCATTTGAGTAGAATATCTTTTTCCATCCCCTCACTTTCAGTCTGTATGTGTCCCTAGGTCTGAGGTGGGTCTCTTATAGACAGCATATGCAGCTCAATATCAAAAAAGCAACCCAATCCAAGAATGAGCAGAAGACCTAAATAGACATTTCTCCAAAGAATATATACAGATTGCCAACAAACACATAAAAGGATGCTCAGCATCACTAATCATTAGAGAAATGCAAATGAAAACTATAATGAGTTATCACCTCACACCTGTCAGAATGGCCATCATCAAAAAATCTACAAACAATAAATGCTGGAGAGGGTGTGGAGAAAAGGGAACCCTCTTGCACTGTTGGTAGGAATGTATGTTGCTACAGCTACGATGGAGAACAGTATGGAGGGTCCTTAAAAAACTAAAAATAGAACAACCATACGACTTACCAATCCCACTACTGGGCATATACCCTGAGAAAACCATAATTCAAAAAGAGTCATGTACCCCAATGTTTATTGCAGCTCTATTTCCAATAGCCAGGATATGGAAGCAACCTAAGTGTCCACTGAAAGATGAACAGATAAAGAAGATGTGGCACATATATATAATGGAATATTAGCCATAAAAAGAAATGAAATTGAGTTATTTGTAGTGAGGTGGATGGACCTTAGAGACTGTCATACAGAGTGAAGTACATCAGAAAGAGAAAAACAAATACTGTATGCTAACACATATATATGGAATCTAAAAAAAAAATATTGGGTCTGAAGAACCTAGGGGCAGGACAGGAATAAAGACGCAGACATAGAGAATGGACTTGAGCACCCGAGGAGGGGGTAGGGTAAGCTGGGACGCAGTGAGAGAGTGACATCGACATATATACACTACTAAAAGTAAAACAGATAGCTAGTGGGAAGTAACCACATAGCACAGGGAGATCAGCTCAGTGCTTTGTGTCCACCTAGAGGGATGGGATAGGGATGGTGGGAGGGAGATGCAAGAGGGAGGACATATGGGGATGTATATATATATGTATAGCTGATTGACTTTGTTATAAAGCAGAAACACACCATAGTAAAGCAATTATACTCCAATAAAGATGTTAAAAAAATTTTTTAATAAAAAGGGAAAATTTGGACACATAAACACACACACACAGGGAGAACACCATGTGCAGATGAAGGCTGAGATTGGGGTGAAGCAAACCACTGGCAAACCACCAGAGGTTAGGAGGGAGGATGGGGGCAGATTCTCTCCCATAGGCCTTGGAAGGAACCAACCCTACTGACACCTTGATTTAGGACTGCTAGCCTCCAGAACAGTGAGACAATTTCTGTTGTTTAAGGCACCTAATCTGTGAAATTTTGTCATAGAATCCCAGGAAACAAATGTAAGTCCCTACATGTCTTTTGTGCCCAGAGATCAAAGGGACTGCTACTGAGCAAGCTACAAGTTGCAACATGGGATCCATGAACTCCTTTCCTGCTATTTTAACCTGGATAGAGACTTCAAAATCTCCCAAGAATTTTGTATTCATAGCTATAATAAAGAAAAGAAAACCAGGTAGGTGAAGAAGAAAAATCTAAGCTTCCCTTCTTGCTCCAATTACTCTGCCTTTCAAAAACGAGTTAATCGTGGGGCTAGTTTTCATTATAGGTGAGGAGATAGGGAACAAGTAGAATTAGAATAGTAATAGAGTCAGAATAATTAAGAAATAAAACCTACACCTGGCAAAGAACCAAGGGAGTGCCCTCCCTTGTATGTTTACTTTGTGTATATCCTTTTATGTAAAAATAGTTCATTGCATCACATTTAATTTTAGTAGCAGGGAAACACAGGCTTATTATTTACCTGTGAGCCTGACTACAGATTCAAGGGCCTTCTGAAATTGAGAATCATATGAACGCCAAGTTATTCCAGGCCTCCTCCTCTCTCCTCTGTAAACAATGAAGAAATGAGCACCAACAGGCAGAAGGAAGAAAAGGGAGCCTCTTACCTCCATGCTTGTGCTGAACGCTCTAGTAACTTTCGCTTTGATGGTTATAACTTGTCCAACTCTAGATAAAAAAAAAAAACAGTAATTCTAGCACATCTCATTTCAGACTTGGAGATTCACTTAAATGTGTGTGCCATAGAACAGTTCCACCTTATGCTGATAATGTTCATGCATGAGAAACTCAATAACATAACGAGACAGCACTAAAAATAGATACTGATTATTGTAAGCCACACAAGAGTTAGCTGACTACCTCTTTTTAACAGAAAACGGCCTTTGCAAAGATGGTGTGCAAAATGATTTCCAAATCTACAACAGATACTTGACTGTACCACAGCTGTTTGGTTAAGAGAAAACGAACACACATGCAAACCTATACAATTGATATTTTTAAATGTTGGTTAACAAATAAATGGTAAACATACAAGCAAGCAAACAAACTGAATACCTTCACTCGGTTTACAGGAGCCCTCAATGTTGCCAGATGATCCATTCACTCCACATTATTACTGGGACTCTGGTTATGTAACCCTAGTTGTTTCAAAGCTTTTGTGTTCTGGCCCTTCAGTCACCTAAGGGTCTACCCAATATAAGCCTCCTCAGTTTTTCTCCCTGACTTCAAAGTTGAACTACATTCTCACTATTCTTCTCAATCTTCTGTTTCAGGGGAAGAAAAATAGATCTCTTCCAGACCTCTTTCTTTACCCGTGCCCTTGATCCCATCCTACTCTTACCTTTCCTCCTGCACCATGGCCTGGCTTAGGCAGCTCTTTCCTCTTTTGTACCCTCAATCTCTGCCCCTTCCTTGACTCCTTATCAGTCTGTGAAAATGTTCAAGGCTTTTCCTTGCTAAAAATCTTTCTCTCAAGTTTATTCTATCACAACATTTTTTTCTCTTCTCCTCTATATTTCTCCATATTCAAACTTCCTAAAATAATCTTTTTCTTTTTCCAGCTCATACATTTAACAAATGTTTACTGAGTTACAACTAGTCCTGGCACGAAACTAAGACCTCAGGATACAGTGATTAACAAGATAAGGTTGATGACATCAAGGAGACCAGTCTTCACTTGGGACATCAGGATGCAGACAGATGAAGTGCAACGCTATGAAATTTTTCAAAAGGAAGAAAGAATCAAGTATTGCAGAAACACCCAGAAGTGACTAATGTGAAAAGTCAGGGAAGGAGCCATGGAAGAGGTAACATCTGAGATGGATCTTAAAAGATTAGGATTTTGTCAGGTTCAGAAGTTTGGGGGTTTCATTTCTCATTCACTTCTCAGCCACTCAAATCTAGCTGTTGCTTCCACATCTTACTCCTGATATCTCCGAAGTCACTTCCTAACAGCTAAATCCAAGGTCTTCTCTCATTTAACAGCATCAATCAACCTCTTTCTTCAGGAAACCTTCTCTTCCCTTGGCTTCCAAAATACTGTTCTCTCTTCATTCTCAGTTTTCTTCACTGATTTCCCTTTCTTAATCCATTCCTTAATGGTAGCCATCCACCAAATTTACGTTCTTTGTTTTTTCTCATTTCGGCCTCTTCCTGAAGACCTTGTTCTCTTCCACAATCCTATCATCTTTATAGAGATGATTCTCAAATCTAAATCTTTAGCCCGAACCTCATTCTTGAAACACAGAGCCATATTTTCAAACTTCTCTCAGCAGATTCAGCTAATGGTTATGGAGGCCCTACCTGGCTGAGTGATAGCTGCTTACACACACATTACCTAATTTAACTTAATCCCCACACTTAGCACATGCAAACCCAAACCAATTTTCTCTTTTCCTTAAACTTGTTCCTCCTAGATTTCCTAACTCTGTTTGGTAAAGTTTCTAGCAGAAATTTACAGTGATAACACGAGGCAGAGAGTCCCTCTTCAAAGCTACTGTAGTACTTTGTACTCATATACTACCAAAATCTTCCACCTCTGCCTGTCAGACTCTGAGGAGGGGAAGCATCTTGCCACTTTTTTTTTGGCCACACCATGTGGCATGTGGAACTTTCCTGACCAGGGCTCAAACCTGCTCCCCCTGCAGTGGAAGCGCTGAGTCTTAACCACTGGACCACCAGGGAAGTCCACCTTGCCACGTTTTTGTCTCTTTTGTGAACTCTGCCCTTCCTTTAAAAGCAGGAGACATTCTGCTTTTCATTCTGCTAAAATCCCAAGTAAAATCAATTTCATAGCATGGCATTCAAGGTCTTCTGTTACCCAGACCCACAGTGCTGCTGGGGCATCATCTCTGCACGCCAGGCTTTTCCTAAACACCCCCCACTTCTTCCCACCTCAATGCTTAGGCTCTTACATGTATGTACCTCATCTTGTGAAGTCCTTTTCCTATTCACCAGTGAAAATCTATACCTCATTCAAGGCCCACATTAAATACTACCTCCATCATGAAACTCTCATTGGTTCTCCAGTCAAAATGTACCTTTTATCTACCCCACAGAATTTATATCTCACCCTAGGCATGCATCCTATCATATTTTCTATTCTGATGACTATGTATTTGTCTGACTTTCTTACCAGACTGAGTGACTGCCACACTTCAGTATTGTGTCATAAACATTCACATATTCTATTGAACCTAGAGCAGTACTTTTGGTATATTCAATATATATTGTGAATTGAAAAAATATCTAATATGGGACTTCCCTGATGGCACAGTGGTTAAGACTCTGTGCTCCCAATGCAGGGGGCCCGGGTTCGATCCCTGGTCTGGAAACTAGATCCCACGTGCATGCTGCAACCAAGAGTTTGCGTGCCACAACTAAGGAGCCCGCCTGCCGCAACTAAGACCTGATGCAACCAAATAAATAAATATTTTTAAAAAATCAATATAGTAAAAAAAAATAATATGGGCTTTTAAACAAATTGTATGGCTTTCTATATGTAGCTTTTAATTTTCTTTTTTTAATGGTGCAGGTCCCATATATTTTAGTGGCCACAAATCCTTTCTGATAACACAAACACAAAATGGTTCAAATGGCAAACCACACTTTAATGATGAGGTTACTAGTTAAGTCTAAGTTACAGAATTTAGGATTGGAAAGTACATAATAGATGTTTTATTGCAATATACTGTTGGCATTCCTAAATTTAATAATGGTGCTTTAATCTATTCCCAAATAAGTTTGGATTTTCAGTAATCTGTAATTGTGTTGAGATACAAACACATGTCAACTTTTTCTACTTCAGGAAAAATCACATAGCTAGTATCTGTGCTTAGTCAATAGACCCAATAGACCTTTGTCTATATCTACAAGTCTCTAGAATGTCAAGGGCTCTTTCACTGACACTGCTGCTGCCTATGAGAACAAGCATTATGAGATGTTCAATAAAGGTTGCTGATCACAAAGATAGAAGAAGTGGGTTGGAGAAAGCACTGGATAGAGCATAAGAAGATACAGGCTCTAAGTGTCCTCTGTCCTTTGGCTGGCTCTGGGCCTTAGGCTTCAGTTTCTTATCAGTACAAAGAGATGATTGGGTTGAGTTCTAAAGGTCTTTCCATATCTATGATTCTAATGCCTACCAAAAATTTCTTTTGGGTTAGCTTTGGAGATATAACTTCTTTATGCATGTCGTTTTATTTAACTTAATTTTGTTTGTATATAAATGAATAAGTGCCAAATAGATAAATGTAAGCTGGAGGTTGTAGAGATGAAGTGGGCATCTCACTGGACAGACTACTTAGGGTTTTGAAAACAGGTGGCAGCTACCCTGTGGTCCTTGAGAACCATCCCAGACTAGAAACAGATGATCTTCTCTCTTCCTTTTTCTAAACATAACATAAGAAAAAGGAAGAGAGAAGATCATCTGTTTCTAGTCTGGGATGGTTCTTTTAGGATCAAGATATTCAGAAAGAAAAAAAAGAGATACATAAAATCAGATAAATTAAGTAAAACCATATAACCCTAGTTTATTACAGTTATTAATGTAACCTCTTTAAAAAAATAATTCCTAATTCTGTCCACCAAAAAGGCATAGAAATAATGACCAACCCTGCATCAGTGAGCATGTTAAACAGGTATACAATGAGCAGATACAAAATGTGGTAAACGCTATAGGACAAATGACCAGGTTTCTTTAAAAAACAAATTGCAAGAGAAAAGAAGAAAGGGAAATTTTTATGTTAAAGGTCATATCAGCCATATTGGATCCTGATTCAATCCATAGACCAATTGTTTAAATTAAAAAAATTTTTTTTGAGACCATTGGGAATGATAGTTTTTCTTAATGGTATTGCAGTTACGTTACTATGTTTTCTAAAAGAGCCCTGATCTTTTAGAAATATATACTGAAATATTCAGAGATGATGTCTGGGATTTGCTTCAAAATAATCCAGGTATGTGGGGGAGTATGGAAGGGTATTGATAAAACAACAGCATTTATGAGTTGATTATTGTTGTAGTTAGGTGTTGGGTCCTTGGGGATACATGGTAGTATTCTCTCTACTTTTGTATATGGTTGAAAGATTTGTGTATCTTGAAATTTTCTACAATAAGAGATAGTAAAACATATACACACTCCTACACATAAAATGTTTTTCATAATTTAACACCTCTACTCAGATGAATTAATGTTTACCCAACAACCTAATGATGAAATTCACCATCATAGAGATACTTATTATCATTAATAGTAAAGGAAGGAGCCATTCAGAACCAGCTTTTAGAAATCCTGCAGTGCCTTATACCAGAATGCATTTAATGCTGAGAGCTATTTCTCAACAAAATCAGGGCTGTAAATTTACACTTAATAGTATTTACTAAAAGTAGGTCCTGAAATTATTATTATGTTTTACTGATTTACATTGGTTCAAATGTTACTTATTAACAAATCGGATCCCTGACTCCAAATGAGTACGCTTAGGTGCCACAAATACATGTTGTAAATGAACCAATAAACCCAGGAGAAAGGTGTGATAAAGCAATGCCACTTACCTAGCTGTCTCCTCAAATTGTATGTCATCCACTGAGGCTGTAACACAGGAAACCCCAGCATGTTTTTCAGCTTCAAAAAATAGGTTAAAAATGGGCTGCATTAATAGTTATTTTAAAATATTTCAGCATGCAGGAAAAGGAATAAAACAAGTGGATTTATTCTAGTAACTCACCCTCTTATGCAGTATAGGACCACGGTGCCCACACTTCTGGATGAACTGGATTGATAACAGTTCCTTTGCTCAATAAGTTATTTTTCTACTGCATGGAAATTACTGTACTTTCTCCGAAGTTTTAACTTATACTGTCTTTGATTTGAAATTCAGCACCAATACCCAGCATATCTAGCTATTCAGATAGTACCTTTAGTAAGTTGGTGTCAAATTTAAATATTTTGTCAGGTACTACCCTTCTTTCGTTTAAAAAAACAATGCATCAAAGCTATATCTATTATCCCACGTAACCAGTAGCTGAATATATTTAAACCACTTAACCAGTGCAAGCACTCAACAGTGTGGAAGACCTTAAGTTCATACCCCAAATCAGAGAGAAACTTGTCTGGGCATCAGAGAAATAGAGATGGGCACATAGTAAGTATTTAATCAATATTTATTATTTATTACTACCAAATTCATATGAAATTCACTATGCATTAATTATGTTGGAGGAGAAAGCATTGAGTAGGGTGAGAGAGATTAGGGAAGCACTCCAGTTATTTCCATGTTCCCTGCCTGCATTTATTTATTTATTTATAATATTTATTTATTTGTTTATTTATTTATTTATTTTTGGCTGTGTTGTGTCTTCGTTGCTGCCCTTGGGCTTTCTCTAGTTGCAGCAAGCGGGGGCTACTCTTCGTTGCGGTGCACGGGCTTCTCATTGTGGTGGCTTCTCTTGTTGAAGAGCACAGGCTCTAGGTGCATGGGCTTCAGTAGTAGTGGCACATGGGCTCAGTAGTTGTGGCTTGCAGGCTCTAGAGCGCAGGCTCAGTAGTTGTGGTGCATGTGCTTAGTTGCTCTGCGGCATGTGGGATCTTCCTGGACCAGGGCTTGAACCCGTGTTCCCTGCATTGGCAAGCGGATTCTTAACCACTGTGCCACCAGGGAAGTCCCTCTGTCTGCAGTTAATTTGTTGAGATTTTTTTTTTTTGATTGTTGGTTTTACTTTATGTAAAAGTATCCGAATTTTTCCTCTTTGGGAAAAATCTTGACATGTGGTTTTTCCAGAATTTCATTTTGAGGGACAGTCAGTTAAAACCCAAACAGACTGCATTAGCTTTTTAAAGACATTTTAACTCCATTTTAATTTTGGAGACTTCACTCCTGCTGTCATATTATGAAAAAGAGACAGTGAATTATATTGAATTTGCATTCTTTGTGTGTAGTGGATTACTTTAATTGCAATATATATTGATAGTCCCAGGTAAAGTGATATGAGAAAATACTCCAGAGAGCAAGTATTTAAAACATTCCTCCCTATGATCTAATTCTGTAGAAAACTGGACATTCTGGTTTTACTAGTTGGAAATAACTATTCTTCCAAATATGCAGATAACATAAACTGAGTTACCAGAAAACTAACCATAGCAGAACTCTGTGTGTGAGTGATGGAGCGGGGGAAATGGGTTTCCCAGTTCTAAAGTTCAATTAGAGGAAGGAAACATAAAAGTATTAGACTCTAGAAAGTTGGGTTCAATTTAATTCAGTATATCAAACATTTGTTAAATTCCCATTGATTTCCAGACACTGAGCTGTTATCAGTCCTATCTTTTAATGAGTCTACTCAGTGACAGAGATCTAGCCATAGTCAATAAAGTGTTGACTAAAGGGTATGTAATAGACATTCATTCTGGTCACCTGACATGAGGGTATGATATGTTGAGTTTATTAAACTATTCTTGTAGGTAAAGTGTTACCATGTACACCAACATGAGTTACCAAATTTTGAATGATTTAAATGATAACTAAAGTGCAAAAACAAATAAAAGACTAAATTTTTATTGTATATATTGGGTGTCTTCTATGTATATATAGCACAAAGAAACATAATCATAATAATTATGATTTATTATTGGCCTGGCACTGAGCTAAGTATGCATATCAATTACATGAGGTTGATACTGTTATTAGTTCTGTTTTACAAAAGAGGCAATTTTGGCTTATAAAAATCAAATACATTGTTCTAAATAGTTATTTTTACTACAGAAGCAACAGGAACTCTGAGAAAAGAAAAGACCAACCAAGGAATGCTCCCTAGAGAAGTACTTGGCTGAATATGGGATTCAGGAGCTCAACTGCCATGTTTTACATTATAGACTTTCAAGGGCCATTAAATTAAAAATGAAAAATTAAAATATGGGGAACCAACACAGGCCACAATTTTTACATGTGTTTATTTTCTTTTCACAAGTGTGACGGATATGAATTCAACAGGACCAGTCTGTTATGGTTCTTGGTTTTGATTGCCCTTCATGCAGTATGCCAGTAAAAGTGGAGAAACCCTAAAGCTATTTCTGATTTCCTGGGGAAACTGAGAGAAGCTGAGGAACAGCTAAGTGGATATAGTCCAGGTATGATGACTGATAAAAATGACGGTGGCTTCATTCATTCTTTCTTTTAACTAATATTGATTGAACACTTGTGCTATGCCAGCCTCTCTGTAAGGTGCTGGAAATATAAAACAGCTACTATCCCTATTCTCATGGAATCTAGTGAGGAGCCAGACATTAATTAAATGAATACATAATAACAAAATGAGTTAGGTGATCTGAAGGAAACATGGATTTTGTGAGGGTCTGTAAACTGAGGAACCACACCTAGGTGGCATGTCAGGGAAGGTTTCCCTGTGGAGAGGATGCTTGAAGTGAGATCCGAAAGATGAGAAGGAGTAAAACAGATGTGTGTTGTGGAGGAGAGCAGGGAAGGGCTTGCTGGGCAGAAGGAACAGTGACTACAAAGGTCCTGGGATTTTTGTGGCAAAAATGCAAAAAGCAAGAAGGAGAGTAGGTAAGATAAGGCTGAGGGGAAGGCTGAGGATAAACCATGCACAGGGCCTTGAAGCTCTTGGTTGACAATTTTTATAATATTTAGTATTAAAGATATTGTTTCAGTATCTTCTGGTCTCCAGATGAGGCCGGTGGCTAATTCTAACAAGGTCAGTGGCTAATTCTAATCATTGTTTTCCTACAAGGATTAACATTAACCGTGTTTCCAAACCAACTTTATCATAAAGGTTTCTTCAATATTGTATTATTAGTAATATAACTATTAAGGTCCACAGTAATTGGTTATCAATTGACTCCTGCTGTGATCCGAGTTTCCAAAGGTGTAAAACCATAGAAATCTTAATGAAAATTGCAGGAGGGCAATTGTTTCTCCATTATAGGACAGAAGCACTAAGTGAGGTAACTTTAAAAGTCACATCAATATTCACATAATGAATTCAGTTGCCATGGCAATAGGCATGGCAACTGAATAATTTCTATACTTGTTTCTCATACATGTGAATTACTTTTATATTCATGTCTCCATTATTGTTATTATAACAGACCTCAAATCCTGATAAAAACTGTTAAGACAGAAACCAAACAGACCTATCAACAAACAGAAAATAAACAGATTGGCATCAGATATATGACTGAATTTTGCGGGTGGTTAACACACAGGGGATTAGAAACTCTGTGCACACTCATTGAAGAAAACAGGAAATTGTAATCAGCTGAGCTTTACTTTTGTCCTGTATAAAATAAGAGTCCTGGGATACACGATCTTAAGCTCCTTCCAGCTCTAATATTTTATCCTAACGTATTTTACTTAAAATGTACATTTGCTGAGTCTATTAAGTGCCTTACGCAAAGCCTGGCTTCCTTTTAGAAATGAGATTCCAAGTTCTGGACCCATCCATCCAATTACCCATCCATATAATCAGGAAGTTTTTATTTAGTGCTTACTTATTAAGTGCTTACTAAGCTTCAGTTTACATGCTAATTGGCCAGGCAGGAAATAAAAGGTGAACATATATGTACACAAAGTAATTACGGATTGTGCTAAGTGGTGTGGAGGAATTTGGAAAGGGTGTTGTGATGAAAGGGTGCAAATGTAAAGCAGGTAGTTAGGAAAGACTGCTCTGCATAAATGATATTTAGTGGAGATAGAATGCATGGAAAGGGCCAAGAGAAGAGTGTAAAGGCAAAAATAACAGTAGGTGCAAAGGTCCTTCGCAGAGACTACATGACGGTGTGGAAGGCAACAAACTGAATTCAGAAGCAGATATAAGAGGTGAGTGATGTATTAAACTAGACATTAAAGAGATTTGCAGAAATGTAAACCAGTACTCTAAGTACATTTTTGTTCTTGCTGAAAATATAGTTATTTTACAATAAAAATATGTAATGGGTTTTTGTTCTTTTCAAATGAATTATTTTTTAAAATTTCGCATATG
Organism: Globicephala melas; assembly: GCF_963455315.2. Lineage (NCBI taxonomy): Eukaryota > Metazoa > Chordata > Mammalia > Artiodactyla > Delphinidae > Globicephala > Globicephala melas. Next base: position 64,215,235 of record NC_083316.1, read on the forward strand.
GTAAATATGGATAAAAGAACAAACACGAAAGCTCTCTGGGGGTCCTCATTTATTTTATGGGGTAAAGGAGTCCTAAGACTAAAAGGTTTGAGAACCACTGGTCTAGGTCATTCCCAGTGTTGGATGAACAATCTCAATCATTACTTCCCAGCTGCACGGGGTTTAAAGCTCTGTCAATACCCTCCTCTTCTTCCTTCTCCCGCCTCACCGATCAGGGGTCCTGGTGTGACAGCATCCCGACCTCTGCCGTCCGGACCCCCGCCACCCCGCATCCCCACATCCCCACATCCCAGCCCGCTTCCCATTTCCCAGACACGCCCCTCCGCTACACACACTGGGCCCCACCCCCACTCAGGGCTCCTCCACACCAGACCCCCGGCACCCTGGGTCTCCCCCATCCTACCCTCCCCTTCCAGCACCCCTACCCGCCAGGCAGGCGGCAGCGTCGATCCACTTGAGCAGCTGAGCGGCGCTCAGCTCTCCGCGGAGGTTGGCGTGCGCGGGCTGGATGGCCTGGCTCACGTGCACCTCGCCGGGCGCCGGCCGCTCCAGCTCCATGGCTGGTCAAGAGTGCGAAGCAACCGGGCCTGGACGCCGCCCGGCCACCAACTGGGCCCGCCCCCGCTCCAAAGGGCACCGAGCCGCTGCCACCCCGGCCCCGCACCCCGCGCCCTGCTGGCCACTGGGCCACCTGGTGCACCGGGAGGTGAGATTTAAGGGGCCAGGAATACCGCGAGGAGGGCGAAAGGGAACTCTCTTCTGTCTCAGAAGACACTGACTCGGGCGGCTGAGGTTGGCAAAGCTGGAACTAGACCGGGTTTCTCACCTATAAAGGGGGGATAGCAGTACTTATCTCAAGAGGACTGTGCAGAGAATTAAATGAGATAAAGTACAAAAGTCATAGCGTGTGCCCGGCTAAGGTGACATAGGTGTTTGCCAAGTAAAGAGTGAGGTTATTATCAGTCTGAAGAACTTGACAGGTGATGGGGAGTTAATAATTAATTAGTTAAATGCTGTCCAGAGAAATGTAGACCTTTTGCTTTAGAAGTTGACTTTAAAGTATTTGACTTCTTATTTTCTTTTTTTTCTGGCTGTAGACTGCCAGGTAGGGTGGGCACTCACTCTTCCCATCCCTAGTTCAAAATACACCTTCTGAGTCTTAGGATAATATAATGGCTCCAAAACCCCCTATTATTCATCTTTTTGTTATGAAATTACCTCCACTGCCAAACAAACGGAGAAAAATTTTAAAAGGGCTGATCTTTGCTGGCACATCAGAAGTCACCCAATAAGAGAAGTCAACCTTTTGGTTTTAATATAGAGAATTTGCAGTTAAAAGCTGCCAACTTGGACTTCCCTGGTGGCGCAGTGGTTAAGAATCCACCTGCCAATGCAAGGGACGCGGGTTCGAGCCCTGGTCTGGGAAGATTCCACATGCCACAGAGCAACTAAGCCCATGAGCCACAACTACCAAGCCCATGTGCTGCAACTACTGAAGCCCACGTGCCTAGAGCCCATGCTCTGCAACAAGAGAAGCCACTGCAATGAGAAGCCTGTGCACCTCAACGAAGAGTAGCCCCCGCTCGGCGCAACTAGAGAAAAGCCCGTGCGCAGCAACGAAGACCCAACACAGCCATAAATTAATTAATTAAACAAAACAAAAAACCTGTCAACTCATTACAAATGAGCCCAACAAATCCCAAGAGAATTTCTTCTTTATGAGAGACAGAATCTAGAACATTAGAGTTTTCATTGTCAAACTTTAGCACATATAAGCTGTTACACTTTCTAGAGCTGAAATCAGTGACTCTACAAAGCAGTTTCCATTATGGAAACAGTGACACCAGAAAACCTCCAGCATGTTATAGAGCCATAGATGTCATATTGTGAGGGCTGGCTGCATCTGGGATGGGTGAGGGAATGGACACCTGGAGAGAAAACCATGTGTCAGACAGGCAGCTGATGTAAAAGGAGCAGTTAAGATAGTAGAGCACCTGACTTGAACTCAGGACTCCTGACTTACCACAAAGTCTAACTGACTCCAACAAATCAGTGCTGCTTTTTTATCCTTGTGCAGATGGCCTGCCAAGCCCCAGCCTGGAGCATCAGAATGGAGATTCTAGTAATTTTGCTTCTCCTTTTAAAGATTTTTTTTTTAAATGTAAGAGAGGAATGAAGGAAACATGGACTTGATAACTTTTCAGGATCCTCTGTGAGTAGGTTTCTGTCCTATATAAGCATAAATAAGAATTAGATGCATTCAGTTAGGGAAGTATGAAGTTTGACTTTTATAAAAAGCATGAAAATGACTTTTTTAAACAAACAAATTAAAATGTGTGCTTCCAGGATGGTCCCCTCATGTGCTTATGCTGATTTCAATGACAGTGTTATTACTCATATCACTTTTGGCATTCCTCATTGGAAAGTGCCTCTAGAGTTCTTAATAGCATCTTGGCAGATTAGATCATTGTTCAGCAAATATTCACTGAGTCTACTAATAACCCCATGCGAGGCACTTATTGGTGTTGGGCCTGGCCACATGACTTGCTTTGGAACGGAATGTGAGGAGGTAACAGTGTACCAATTTGGACCTAGCCCTTGGAGGTACCACATGCTCCTGTTCTCAGGAACATCTGACCTCTGCAGTGAGAAGATGCTAGCCTGAGCTGCTGCCCCATCGGCATCTGGGTGCCGGGCTGAATTCACATATTGCAGAGCCATTCCAGCCAACCTGCAGACTTGCAGCCTGAAGCTGAGCCACACAGCAGACATGCAGACTCCTGAATGAGACATAACTATTTATTGTTGCATGTCACTGTGATTGGGAGATTGTTACACAGCAATAAATAACGGTTACATGCATGAATTTCATTTATTAGTATTTTAGAAATTTTATTAAGTTATTGGAAATAAAGTGTGTGTTTAGGTTGGGTTGTATTGTTTTGGGTAAAAAAGGTGACTGAAGTGATAATAATATGTAAGTACTTGTGTACTTGCTTTATACGTATACTTGGTGGCTTTCTGAAGTGATTATCTGGAAAGGGATAGCATGTGTCTGTATATGTATGTCTAGGAATGTTTGATCAAAGAAGCAGACACAGTACACAAAGTCACTATTGTTTTCTTATATATATTATCTCCTAATTAGATGTCTTGATTATGGTTTCATAGCTTTTGTTGGTTTTGCACTGATTTTCATTTTCATAGCCTCTGCCTGAAACTACTGTTCTTATGTTTTTCTCAATAACATCTGCATGTGTGAACATTTGCTATATCCTTTATCTGTCAAGGATTTTTGCTATTATGTTTGAAAAAAAAGGCTTCCATTTTCCATTTCTGTTTAGAGACATCTTTTGGAGATGAGCAGGCTGTGAAGCGAGCTTGATTTTTAGAAGGTCATGCACAAGAGCAGGAAAGCTGATCAGGAAGAGTATGGAAAGTATGATAATCACTAGAATAATAAGAACATCTTTAGAATGTTGGTGTAGGAGGGAAACTAGACAGTTGAACCCCGTCATTCTGGAGATGAGGGAATGAGGTGTTGGCCCTGGCTCACATTGCAAAGATAATGGTCAGGCTTTGAGAAAACTGAGAGCAAGGAGCATGACATATAAGAAAAGAGACAGAAAAAAGTGCTTCCCCCAGAAGCGGACCCTCCAACAGGAATTTGAGAGCAAGCAGTTTATTTGGGAGAAAACTGCAGAAAGCACCTGTAGGAGAGTCAAAAGTGCGGTCCTGGGCTTCCCTGGTGGCGCAGTGGTTGAGAGTCCACCTGCCGAGGCAGGGGACGTGGGTTCGTGCCCCGGTCCGGGAAGATCCCACGTGCCGCGGAGCGGCTGGGTCCGTGAGCCATGGCTGCTGAGCCTGCGCGTCCGGAGCCTGTGCTCCGCAACGGGAGAGGCCACAACAGTGAGAGGCAAAAAAAAGTGTGGTCCTCAGACCAGCATCAGCACCACCTGGGAGCTTGTTAGAAATGCAGAATCTCAGGCCCCACCCCAGACTTGCTAAATCAGAATCTGCATTTTATTAAGATTCCCAGGGGAGTCATAAGCACATCTAAGTTTGTGAAGAACAGCCTGAGTTATTCCTGCCGGAGACATGGAGGAGATTGGAGGTTTCTACCCTCCAGTCTCCACCTTTCATTGGCTGAGAGCTGCTTCCCAGCATAAATTCCTCAGCACTTACACTGACTGCAGGGCAAGAGCGGGCTCTCAGGCAGAGCTTTGCCTCCTTAGGAAGGGAGGATGCTGTCAGCTTGTACTGGAAGCTGGAATGGCGAGTGCTGAGGGGATGGTGGCAAGGCCCCAAGAGCCATGATACTTACTGTTCTGAACACCACGGGCAGCTGGGAGCCTTTTCTTTTTATGAGACGAATCCCAGGCAGAGGGTTTGGTCATTTAAAGTGTTTCACACAGAGATGAAGTTTATTAGCTAGCAGTCTCTATCTCCACCTTTGGTAGAGGTTATGAAAGGCGCCAGGTCAGTGTTTTCAAATTCAAATTTATACGGATATGGTTCAAAGTTTAAATACAGAGTTCCTAAACAAAAAATTCAGAGTGTGTTTCCATGTATTTCGGGTGCCAAGTTCTTGCCTGAAGGGTCTTTTTTGCTCCTGGGCCCTATTCTTGGCCCACGCTGACCTTGGGAAATTGAACTGTCGCATTTAGCGCCTGGAGCCTCAAGCAAAACTTTCTCCTGTTTGTTCCTGTGCCTTCCGTGGCCCCAGCTCTCAGACAAGCATTAGATGCACAAGCCAGGTGTTACCTAATGCATGTGGAGTGCAGCACTTTATTTTTTTGAACAAAAGCCATGTGTATAGAGTCCAATATTTTCTCTTCCCAGGGTTTGCTTGGCCCTACCTTCATTCCAGGAACAGCTCAGTGGAACCCCCTGGCTGCCACCGCCATTGCTTGACAGTAGGCTGGACTCCAGGGATGCTTTCAAATATGGAGCCAGCCTTGCATCTCTGGAATAACCCCACTTGGTCATGGGGTATAATTCATTTTACATGTTGCTGAAGTCTCTTTGATGATATTCCGTTAAGGATTTTTACATCTACATTTTTGAGACATATTGGTCTCTCCTCTTTTTCTTTTTTTTCTTTACTGTCTTTGGTTTTGGTGTCAGGTTCATAAAATGAATTGGGAAGTGTTCCCTCCATATTCTAGAAGAAATTGTTCTTTAAACATTTGTTAGAATTCTCCAGTGAAACCATCTGAGCTACTCATAACATGCTACACAGCCCTATGAAGTGTGGGTATTATTATAATTCCCATTTTATAGATGAGGAAACTGAAGCAACTTGCCCAAGACCACACAACTAGGAAATAGTAAAGACAGGATTCAAACTCAGTAATCTGGCTGGAGTCTCAGCTAGGCTGAGAAGGTGACCAGTGGGGTCAGGACCACACAATTAGGAAATGAGAGAGATGGGAGTTTACCCAGACCTAACTTCAAAGGCCATGCCTCTCTTAGTCAAGCTACCTTCACTCATTCATTCATTCATTCAATCAGTGCATATTTATTGAGTGCCTCCTGTGTCCCAGAGACTGTTCAAGGCACTGGATAAATGAAATGATGAGTGAAATAGATTTAGTCCCTGACTTTATAGAGTTCGTGGTTTAATAAAATGTGCTACAAAAATGTAAATCATTCTAATAAGGATGAAGCAGTGATAAACATGTATGGAAACTAGCTGATGGCTCTGGGCAGCTCCTCAAATTATATCCGGCAGTTGACCATTTACTAGACTGAAGATCACTCCTGATTTGTGTGTGTGTTTTTAGACAGTCACAAACTTGCAGAAAAGTGGAAGTACCATACAAAGATGTGCTTGCTGCTGTTGGAGTGTCACTGCTCCCAGGCCCTCACTGTGGACACAGCTACAAAGTGTAAGTGTGTGTGTATATCTGTCTATAGTGGATTGAATGATGGTCCTCCCCAAAGATATGTCCATGTCCTACTCACCAGAACATATGAATATTAGCTTATGTGGCAAACAAAAAAAAATGTGATTAACAATCAGAGAGGAGAAGCTTATCGTGGATAATCTAGATGGGCCCTAAATGCAATCACATGTATCCTTATAAGATATACACCCAGAGGACAAGTCACACAGAGGAGAGGAGGAGACAGAGGGTGGTGTGATGTGGTCACGAGCTAAGGAACACACAGCCACCAGAAGCTGGAAGAGGTGGGTACAGATGGAGTGTATCTGTGCCTTCACCTTGACTTCTGACTTCCGGCCTCCAGAACCTTGAGAGGAGCAACGTCTGCTGTTTTAAACCACCCAGTTTGTGGTAACTCGTTGTCCTGGGAAACTAATACACTACCTATAAAACCCCAAATTCAGAATTTTTTTTTTTTTGGCCACTCTGCATGCAGGACCTTGTTTCCCTGACCAGGGATCGAACCTGTGCCCCCTGCATTGGAAGCACGGACTGGACTGCCAGGGAAGTGCCCCCAAATTCAGATGGATACATCAGTTCCCATCCACCAATGCAGGGTTCATTTTATTTCTCCTTCCGCATATCTCTAACTCCATTTTCTGACAATGAGAAGCCTGGCTTACATCCCACTTGGCAGATTGCCTTATTTGGTCAGTCCCCCCGTGTGTATCCAATCTACCACCTCCAGGGCATTATTGCCCTTGAGGGGCACCCTCCTCATCTGCTCAGGCTCCAACGCCCAGCCGGGCCCTGTCCTGGGGCCACCTCCCCACTAGGCAGGCACAGCCTCCCGCTCAGGCAACCTGCGCATACACACACCTGCTCGCCTCACATGATGGCTTTAGGCTGAGGAAGAGGTGGGCCCTGACTAGGTGTGCCGGTGCCGCCCCTGCTTGCTGAACGCCCTGCAGCCCAGCGCAAGCCCCGCTCCCCCTGGGATCCACGTGAGCCCACCCCAGCGGGGCTAGATGTGGTTGTGACCCCGCAGCGGGTGGGAGGGGCCAGGGGCCGGCGCCCACTGAGACGCCCTCACCCTGCAGGACCAAGTACATCTTTTCCCACAGGGAGTCATCAGCCAGGACTTGGTGACTGGAGTGATGCTGGAAGGCTAAAACCAACTGGAGGTTTCGATACTTTATTTCATTTAGGAGGAGGCCTGTACCTAAACATCAGAGGCATTTCTTGGTGGCAAATTGGATATTTCTCCCCTATTATATAGGCATCAATCTGCTGTGAAGAAGCCTTCAGATTAAATTTCAATGATGAACAAGATTAGTCCTGGCAGGTATATAGGTCCTCAAAGAATGTGCAATAACTCCTCATAAAACAGCCTAAAAATATTCTTTCTGTCAGTTCCACACTTTGTAAAGAGGCTTTATGATTTGTGCTTGATAATATACTGCTTAAATTTTAAAATTGTTTAATACCAGCATGACTTTTCTCTCTAAAGAGATTCATTCACCAACTACTTCATTGAACACGTTATCTTAAATATGTAATATTGACCAGACACTGGGCTAAGCATAGGTAAAGCCCTCGTTCTCAGAGCTCAGGGAGCTCTCAGTCTGTTATTTGCATCAGTAGGGGGCATATCATAAGATACTGTACACAGTGCCATGGGGACACGGAGAGGGGAGGCTCTCCTCTGCATGGTCATCCCCAGAAACTGTTCATCACTTTGTCAGTCAAGCAGCAGGACCTAAGCATCCTAAGCAAAGGGGAATGCTTTGGAGGCTCCCAGAACTGACTAGATTTGGAGAACCAGTCTTGACAGTGGGCAGGTGCAAACGCTGTGCTACAGGGCTGAGAAGTGCAGCAAATGTTTGTTAAGAAGATTCTGGACCTTCCCTGGTGGCACAGTGGTTAAGAATCAGCCTGCCAATGCAGGGGATATGGACTCGAGCCCTGGTCTGGGAAGATCCCACATGCCGTGGAGCAACTAAGCCCGTGCACTACAACTACTGAGCCCGCGTGCCTAGAGCCCATGCTCCGCAACAAGAGAAGCCACCATAATGAGAAGCCCGTGCACCGCAATGAAGTGTAGCCCCCACTCGTGGCAACTGGAGAAAGCCTGCATGTAGCAATGAACACCCAACACAGCCAAAAATAAATAAATTAATTTAAAAAAAGAGAGACCCTATTAAAAAAAAAAAAAAGAAGATTCTGGTATGGCCTTGCCTCTGCTCCTTCCTTCCTTGTGGACCTTGGTTAAGATCTAAAGTCCCAGGAGAGAGCATCTATCTGCTCAAGCTTAACGCATATGTCTTCTCATGGTCCTAGGACTGGGGAAGGGAAGGGTACAGGAAGGGCAAAACCTGTTTCTCTTGGTTTCAGTAGAGATGAGACAGGTGCCTGGAATTACTTTCTCACTAAGATTAAACCCACTGTGGGAGAAGTCATTCTCCCAAAGGAAATTGGATTAGGAATGGAGAAGGGAAGCTAGACAATTTTTTAAAAATTAGCAGTGACTTGTACAAAGGCATTCAGGCATGGGGAAGACAATGGGGAAAGGCAAGTCCTTGATAATGTTCTTCAGCTGCTGGATCAAGCCTCACCTGAAACCAACATACTTTGGAACTTTCCAATTACATGAACAGATAAGTTTTTTCTATGGCCCTTCCTCCCCCCACTTTTTTTTGCTTGTTTGTTTAAGCCCGTTTGAGTCTGGTTATCTGTCATGTGTAACCAAAAGATTTCTAACTGATACACCCGCACAATGGTCTTACACAATTTCTGGCAGTTCTTTACTTTTCTTTTATTTGCTATGAAAATATTCATTATTTTTCCAGTCTCTGAGTGACATCAGTGCTTCTCATTTTTAGCTCATATCAGGTAAGTGATCCAGCTCCATAATATAACATTTTTATTTTTTTCAAATAGGTGGTATACTTTTATAATGATGTTTGATAACACACTTTGCAGCATCCTAATAAAACAAAGGCAACACACATTGGAAATCATTTTTTCTTACAGAAATTTTGAAATCAGTTTTTCAGCCATGCAGCTGACTGGGCTAGAGATGCGAAACCTCCACAGTCATCAGTGTGTCTTTAAATCAGGCAACCGCTCGGTCCCCACAAGGTCTCACCGGCATGAGCCCTGCCTGGGTGCTGTGGGGCACGCAAAGCAGCATCAAAGAGATCCAGGTCAGTTCCTGTCCCTATGGGAGACTAGAAAAGTAACCCAACTTTATATAATGCTGCATTATCCTGAGGGGCTTTAGAACCATTAATTAATTCACAAGACACTCTGCATGGGAGCAGCCACTATAATTACTCCAATTTTTCAATGAGAAAACTAAGGTCCAGATATTTACCCTGCATTGTCCACCTAATCAGTAATCAAATCTGAATTCCTAAGTAACTCTGCTTCTTTGGCTTGTTGCCATTTGCAATGTTATTTAGCTAAAATAAGATGAATGTTTTAAACAATATCCTAATAATCATTCATCGTATAGCATTTGAAAAGAAAAAAATGTTCTATAATGTAGGTATTGACGTCTTGGATTTTTCATTAAGGATTTTTTTTCTCTTAATTTTATCATGAGAGAAAATCAAAGAGGAGAAAATTGAAATTAACTTTACATTACAGGACAGTAATTCATAGGTCAAAAAAATGTTGGTTTACAGATTAGAACTAATAAAGACAATTGGAGCTAATAAAGATTTTAATAAATCTTAGAAAAAATATATTTCCTACCTGTTGGAATTACGACTGTCTTGCACATTCTCTCCTCGATAGAATCACACGTGAAGCCTGGGATATCAAAGGAACATAAACATTTCCTTACTATTTTGCTCTTATTCTTGTCAGAATTTGGTCAGAAGAAGTTTGGAGGCAAACGACGACAATAATTAATATTTCAAAATCCTAATACAAATGGGAGTAGGAAGCCAAGAGGGTCCCGAATATTCCCTCAGCAAATGTTGAGAGCTTACCCTGGTCTCATGGAGCTTACATTCTGCTGAGGGGAGACAGAAGCTGAACAAAATAAACGTGTGTGTGTGTGTGTGTGTGTGTGTGTGTGTGTGAGAGAGAGATGCTTGGAGAAAAAATGAAGCTGAAGAGGGATAGAGGGAGGTAGGCATGGCTGCAATTTTACACAGGATAGTCAGGAAAGCTTCCCTGAGACCCGATATTTGAGCAAAGGTCAGAAGGAAGTGACAGAGGAGCCATGAGGCCTCTCTAGGGGAGAAGGTTGTCTTTAGGACTGTTCGCTAATGTTCCTGTCCTTCTTCTGGCCACATGGTAGGACTATCCCGTATCTCCCCGAGTATGAATTGATTTGACAAATGAGACGTAAGCAGCGGTGGGTAAAGGACTTTAAGGGTCAGGGCATGATTTGTCGTGTTCCCTTCTCTTCAGCCAGTGGGGTCCGCATAGAAGAGGTCCCCTCAGGAGGCATCTCGGGCACAACAGCATGGGCCAGGGCCTGCAGCTAACCCAGAGACTCTGTTGCTGTAACCCTGAGATTTGGGGGTGGTGTGTTATTGCAACATTGCCTAGGTTATTCCGACTAATGTAGCAGTGTTCTGGATAAGGGAGCAGCAGTGCAAAGGCCCTCAGCTGGGGGTGTACCTGGCATGTTGGAGGAACAGAGCAGAGGCTGGGTGGAGCAGATGGGGCCGAAGTGTCCTGAGATGATACCAGAAAGGTTATGAAGGGAGAGAAGTTGTGCAGGTCCTTCAAAGTTACTGTAAATATTTTGGCTTTTAGTCTGAATGAAATGGGGAATTAGGGAGCTTTGAGTAGAGGAAAGATAAGATTTGCATTACATTTCAAAAGGATAAGTCCAGCTGCTCTGTTGAGAATAGATTGCTGGGGGCAAAGGTGCAAGAAGGGGAATTAGGAGACCATTGCAGGTCATTGTATGTATATGTAATAGAACCCAAGGGTCTGGGACGCAGGGGATGGAAGTAGGGATGAACCCAATCACTGTCGCTTATGCTGCTTGGAAAATGTGTGATTCCAGTCCTTGCAACTCCCAACTCAGGGCTTTGTGGGTGTAGATCTCCTGATTCCCAAAGGGGGACACTTCTGCTGGGGGTCCAGCAAGAGTCCCGGTCACTCCAGGCTCCTTGTGCCAAGAGACCAGCAGGGAGGAAAGGTGTCACCATTCCTGCGAGGGCCACTGACCTAAAACTCCAGGAGTAGGTTAGATTTTTGAGGAAGGCAAAAATACATTCGGCATGCAGTAATTTTCAGAGCATCTCTTGGTTCTCACTTGCCCAATTTTGGTGATTAATAGACCTGTGCAGCAGCCATGTCCTGTGAAGGACATGATGACAAGGATAAACAAGATCCCTCAGGGATGAGGATGTAATTAACTCACCTGGTAAACTGCCTCAGCCAGTAGAGGTGTAGCCAAGGGGAATCTAGAATGGGCAATTGAGGAGGGTGATTATTAGCATCGTCACATTTCTGAAACCAGCTGCAGCGTGGGGGATACAGCTTGTCCCACTAAGTTTCCTCTTGTAAGTTTTCTCCAGGAAAAGAGATCAGTTAGAATTTTGGAGTGGCTGGTTCCAAAGTTGTCTGACTTACTGTACAAAGCAAGTGGATCTGAGCAGGCAAGGGGTGGACTTCAGTGGATTTTGTGGTGCACTGCACACAATACCCGCTTCAGGACCCAAGCTTTCATTCTCCCAGTTACCAAGAGTGTCCCTATTCTTGGATGACACCTGGGCACCTCCCCAGGATTTACCCTTAGTGGAAGGAAACTGCTGGGTTTTTATTCATGTTCCCTTCCCATAGGGAAGTTGTATTCAGTGACTGGCTAATTTGGGGAGTATAAGGGCCTGGCCTCTTGCTTCACTCTGGGACATCTCTGAAGAACATGCCTGGTTTAGAATCTCTGTGGGATTGCCTGAGGTCTCTGATGTACCTATATCATAGTTCAACTTCTCCCTCTGCCCTGTCTGTTCCCTTCCCTTCTGGGGTAGACAGAATAATGAATGGCTTCCCAGAGATGTCTACATCCTTCTCCCCAGAACTCATGAATGTGTTGCCTTACACAGCAAAAGGAAATTTGCAGACATGATTAAGTTAACGATCTGGAGATGGAGATATTATCCTTGGTGGACCAAATGTCATCACAAGCGTCCTTCTAAGAGAGAATCAGGAGGTCAGAGAAGAGAGAAGATGCTTCGCTGCTGGTTTTGAAGTTGGAAGAAGGGGCCACAACCCAAAGAATGTAGGTGGCTTCCAGAAGAGGAGAAAAGTCAGGAAAGCAGATTCTCCTCAAGAGCTCCAGAAGAACGGTGGCCGTGATGACTGATTTTGGACTTTGATCTCTAGAACTATTAAAGGATAAATTGTGCTGTGTTAAGCTACTGTTTGTGTTCTTTTTTTTTTTTTTTTTTTTTTTTACAGGAGCAATAGGAAACAAATACACGTTCCCTTACAGGTAATTTACACCATTAGAGTTTTGTTCCTTTTTGCAGAGGAACTGGGGATATTTGGATGTATTGAACATGTTCATGCCACACTGAAAAAACTTACTATGAGGATGAATTAAAAGGTAGAAGGACAAATGGTTGTCCACTACTCTGCTAGATTGGGGAAGACAAGATGGAAAAACAGGATAATAAGTTAGAGACCTTAGCCTCACATTTTGCAAAGCTAGGAGGACACTAGATGCCACAGATTAAGATTCAGGTGATGACAAAACCTGATTAAGCTAAGAGGTAGAATGTGTGGGAAAGTAATGAGAATAAAAGGGAGTAAAAGAAGCTTTTAAAAATACAGACTTCTGTAGCCAAAAATCGATTTGTACAAAACTACTAGGAATAATAAGAATGAAAGAAAATGACTATATATGAAAAGTAGCATGTATGTTTTTGGTAAAAGAAGGTAAGAGGAGTGGAGGAATTATTCTAAGAGAAAAATCCAGAGTCAAGGTGTATATTTTCCTGCTGTATTGTGTTTCTGTTTCCTATGCTAGTGTGATCAATCATCAGAGAAACTGTTTGGGTTAGAAAACTTTGATTAAAATATTTGACTCTCGGACTTCCCTGGTGGCGCAGTGGTTGAGAGACGGCCTGCCGATGCAAGGGACACGGGTTCGTGCCCCGGTCCCGGAGGATCCCACATGCGTGGAACGGCTGGGGCCGTGAGCCATGGCCGCTGAGCCTGCGCGTCCGGAGCCTGTGCTCCGCAACGGGAGAGGCCACAACAGTGAGAGGCCCGCGTACCGGAAAAAAAAAAAAAAAAAAAAAATTGACTCTCTTTATAATGTAGTACAGAATTCTCTATTGGCTCACATGAGTATTCAGATTGTTGGTCTCTTCTTGATGAGAAATTGTAAGCAGGGGATTTTATTTGCCTTTTCAGTGATCTGCCTAGATAGAAAACAAAGATTTTGTGTGGTGTCATTTTTTTTCTCTCATGTCAGGTCTTTGATTATCTAAGAGGGCTGCATCTTACAACTATATATATATATATGTTAAATTACGTGGGAAGCATTGTCAAATAAGTATTATTTTGTGTCTAGAAATGACGTAAAATTCCTGGAACTCTGATATGTCCAAATAGAATAACTTTGACAAGTAAGAGTTTTCTGATAACTTTAAGATCATAAAACTGAACTGGGTAGGAATTTCCAGAACTAGATTCAAGTAGAGCAAGAATTAATATGGGGCTGAATTAATTGATGAGGGTGATTATAATTTCTTCCAGATATAAGGAAACCTTTCCTTTTAGACTAACTATGACTTACAGCACAGATAGGGAGAAAATGATTGTTTCGTATCACTTCATTGCAAGCCTGTTCCTAAAAATTGTACATTTTAGAACAAGAGTCCAAAGGGAGGCCCACACTCCATATGTCTAAATATTTAAAAATTATAAATCAAGTGAGCAAATTGTTAAAATATGTTCTATCCTCCCATCTTAAAATATACATTTATGATGACAAAATAGAAAGTTGGCAAAATACAAAACACAAATGAATTTATTATTACACATATCTTTGGGCTGATGATGTTTGGATGAGTAACTGTTTCATATTGTAGCAAGTTACACAGCCACTACGTACTACTGTTGCACATACTTCCCTAATTCCCAGGTATCTCCCCAGTCAGGAACTGGAAAATGAAGGAAAGAAAAAAAGACAGAACTCCCAGGAAATACCTTGATGTGCAATAGAATCTATCGTATACATAACCATCTCACAGTAAAGTTGTCAGGTGAATTAGTTTCTCTTTTCACCTACTGAAATTTTTCACTGAACTTCTCCCAATGAAATCCTCCCACATTCTAAAGCAGTGTTTATCTCTGACTGAAAAATCACAAACCTTTATTAAATTCAGATATCTTTTGAGGGTGTAGGGCAAGCAGGGTGGAGAGGCATTTCCCTGAGACCTGGACAGTGTTACTCATTAGAATGGATATTTAGGGTTAAGGATGGTGCCACGTCAGTGAGTGCCAGACCCCAAGAGTATCGCATGTATAGTTTAATAAAAATTTGGGTGGGCCTGCCTGTGTTACGTGGAGCCCTTTAAAGTGCAGGACCAGGGCAGGGGGCCCCTTTTAATGTAAGGGCATTGTCACCTCATTGTTCCGTGACATAGGGACAGAAGTCTAGGAAACAATGACAGGACTCTATGTGGGGTTTAATCCACTTTTAACCCCCCCACCACACACCCTCAACAACAGAACAATGATGAGGCTGCAAACCTACTGTTTAGTGATCATGTTCATTGTTTCCATTCATTCATGTATCAGATGCTGTTCTAGGCATAACAGTGAGCAAAGCAGTCAGAGTTCCTGCTCTCATAGAACTCACATGTTAGTGGGAGAAGACCAAAGATAAACACAAACTATAAGATAATTTATCACCAACGATAAACACATAAACTATAAGTAAGATAATTTATCATAGAAATAAGTGCTATGAAGAAAATAAAGCATGAAATGGGGCAGGGGCAGGGGTGGACAACTTTAGCTACAGGGGTCAGGGAAGAGCTCTCTGGGGAGGTGACTTTTTGGCCAAGACCCACAATAAGAGTAGGAGGCAGTAATGCAAACATTGAACACATTAGCTAACTGGATTTCCTGATATTAGAGGGTTAAGAAGAACCGCTTTTTAAACTTCAGCACTTGATGAACATCTTAAGTACTTAGGCCCACTATCTTGCTATCATCTGTAGTGCAACAAATATAAAATTTTTCATAATTCTGGATTTTCTACCACACCTTGATAATGCACAGAATATAAATGTAAAATTGTGATCAGACCAAATCTGACCTGAATTCAGAATATACCCTATAAAACACATCACTCAATAGAATTTTTATATCAGCTACCTTGCTGTTCTTTCTCAAATAGCAAAATAATAACAATTGTCTTTGTGATTTCTAATGTTTTTCTAGAACTGATCTTAATATGAAAGACTTGATTTCACTAGGTAAGTTTTTAAAAAGCTAAATCTATATAGAATAAAAATTTAGTCCTATACATGAGATTTTTGATTAAAGAATACTCAAAGTTCTAAGTTCTTAGTCAACCAATGCACCTCATAGACTGAAATGGAGCAAAACCTTAATATTTTTTAATTTGAAAAAAGGAAATTTACCAGCTGGTTTTAAAAGAAATATGCATGTATAATTTGGGATTTTTTTTTAAATATAAATTTATTTATTTATTTATTTATTGGCTGCGTTGGGTCTTTGTTGCTGTGCGCGGGCTTTCTCTAGTGGCGGCGAGCGGGGGCTACTTTCGTTGCGGCGTGTGGGCTTCTCATTGCAGTAGCTTCTCTTTGTTGCAGAGCACAGGCTCTAGGCACATGGGCTGCAGTAGTTGTGGCACGCTGCCTCAGTAGTTGTGGCTCGCGGGCTTAGCTGCTCCACGGTATGTGGGATCTTCCCAGACCAGGGCTTGAACCCGTGTCCCCTGCATTGGCAGGTGGATTCTTAACCACTGCACCACCAGGGAAGTCCCTGGGATTTTTTTGTAAATGCTAAATATTTTTTTCACATAATAGAATCAACCTAAAATAATTTTCATTCAATAATTTCTAATTATAAAAGAGAATCATTAGACTTATTTAGTACTCTATTTATTTTTAGTACTTTATTGTTGCTTGTGCCAGACAGCATACGAAGTGATTTACATGCATCATTTCATGTAATTGTCACAAAACCTTGCATGGATTAGTATAAGGTAATACTAAGAATTCCTATTTTATATTTGAGAAAATAAGCACAAGTTAGGCACCTTGTCCAAAGTCAAACACAGTGGGAAATTGTGGAGCCAGAAAGGGAACCTGAGCAGCCTGACTTCAGAGTCAACTTAATGCTTGAGATTATGACAAGCTTCTAGATATTTTATACTGTTTTATTCTTTATAATATTGGCATGATTACATTCTTACATAATCTGAAATTTGCTTAATTCTTAGGAGTTTCTCCAGAAATTCATTATATTGAATTTTTAAAATATAATTATAACTGTTTGTATAATTTTTAATATACTTATATAATTATTTTATATAATATTATATACTTTTTTATAATATGAAACTTTATTCTAAAACATATCCCAAACTGCAAGACACAAGTACCATTGAAACAGGTAAATGTATACGTACGGAGAATGGTGAAACAGAATTTTCGCCTTTAAGAAGTCTTTATTGGGCTTCCGGTAAGATGGCGGAAGAGTAAGACGCGGAGATCACCTTCCTCCCCACAGATACACCAGAAATACATCTACACGTGGAACAACTCCTACAGAACACCTACTGAACGCTGGCAGAAGACCTCAGACCTCCCAAAAGGTAAGAAACCCCCCATGTACCTGGGTAGGGCAAAAGAAAAAAGAATAAACAGAGACAAAAGGGTAGGGACGGGACTTGCACCAGTGGGAGGGAGCTGTGAAGGAGGAAAGGTTTCCATACACTAGGAAGCCCCTTCGCGGGCGGAGACTGCGGGTGGCGGAGCGGGAAAGCTTCGGAGCCGCGGAGGAGAGCACAGTCACAGGGGTGCGGGGGGCAAAGCGGGGAGATTCCCGCACAGAGGATCGGTGCCGACCGGCGCTCACCAGCCCGAGAGGCTTGTCTGTTCACCCGCCGGGGCGGGCGGGGCTGGGAGCTGAGGCTCGGGTTTCGGGCGGAGGCAGGGAGAGGACTGGGGTTGGCGACGTGAACACAGCCTGCAGGGGGTTAGTGCACCATGGCTAGCCGGGAGGGAGTCCGGGGAAAAGTCTGGACCTGCCGAAGAGGCAAGAGACTTTTTCTTCCCTCTTTGTTTCCTGGTGCGCGAGGAGAGGGGATTAAGAGGGCTGCTTAAAGGAGCTCCAGAGACGGGCGCGAGCCGCGGCTAAAAGCACGGACCGCAGAGACGGGCATGAGACGCTAAGGCTGCTGTTGCTGCCACCAAGAAGCCTGTGTGCGAGCACAGGTCACTATCCACACCCCCCTTCTGAAGAGCCTGTGCAGCCCGCCACTGCCAGGGTCCCGGGAACCAGGGACAACTCCCCCGGGAGAACGCACGGCGCGCCTCAGGCTGGTGCAACGTCACGTCGGTCTCTGCCGCCGCAGGCTCGCCCCGCACTCCGTGCACCTCCCTCCCCCTGGCCTGAGTGAGCCACAGCCGCCGAATCAGCTGCTCCTTTAACCCCATCCTGTCTGAGCAAAGAACAGACGCCCTACGGTGACCTACACGCAGAGGCGGGGCCAAATCCAAAGCTGAACCCCAGGAGCTGTGAGAACAAAGAAGAGAAAGGGAAATCTCTCCCAGCAGCCTCAGAAGCAGCGGATTAAAGCTCCACAATCAATTTGATGTACCCTGCATCTGTGGAATACATGAATAGACAACGAATCATCCCAAATTAAGGAGGTGGACTTTTTTCAGTTAAGGAGAGCAGGATTTATGATTTTTTCCCCTTTTCCTTTTTTTGTGAGTGTGTATGTGTATGCTTCTGTGTGAGATTTTGTCTGCATAGCTTTGCTTCCATCATTTGTCCGAGGGTTATATCCATCCGTTTTTTAAAAATTTTTTTTCTTAATAATTACTGTTTATTTTAATTATTTTATTTTACTTTATCTTCATTCTTTCTTTCCTTCCTTCCCTCCTTTAGACAACGAATCATCACAAATTGAGGAGGTGGACTTTGAGAGCAAGATTTATGATTTTTTCGCCTTTTCTTCTTTTTGTGAGTGTGTATGTGTATGCTTCTATGTGAGATTTGTCTGTATAGCTTTGCTTCCACCATTTGTCCTAGGGCTCTATCCGTCCTTTTTTTTTTTCCTCTTAATTATTTTTTTATTTAAAAAACTTTATTATATTTTATCTTACTTTATTTTATTTTACTTTATCTTCTTTCTTTTTTTCCTTCCTTCCCTCCTTCCTTCCTTCCTCCCTCCCTCCCTCCTTCCCTCCCTCCTTTCTTTCTTTCTACTTCTACTAATTCTTTCTTTCTACTTTTTCTCCCTTTTATTCTGAGCGGTGTGGATGAAAGGCTCTTGGTGCTGCAGCTAGGAGTCAGTGCTGTGCCTCTGAGGTGGGAGAGCCAAATTCAAGACACTGGTCCACAAAAGACCTCCCAGCTCTGCATAACATCAAACGGTGAAAATCTCCCAGAGATCTCCATCTCAACACCAGCACCCAGCTTCACTCAACGACCAGCAAGCTACAGTGCTGAACATCCTATGCCAAACAACTAGAAAGACAGGAACACAACCCCACCTATTAGCAGAGAGGCTGCCTAAAATCATAATAAGTTCACAGACATCCCAAAACACACCACCAGACGTGGACCTGCCCACCAGAAAGACAAGATCCAGCCTCATCCACCAGAACACAGGCACTAGTCCCCTCCACCAGGAAGCCTACACAACCCACTGAACCAACCTTAGCCACTGGGGACAGACACAAAAAACAATGGGAACTATGAACCTGCAGCCTGCAAAAAGGAGACCCCAAACACAGTAGGATAAGCAAAATGAGAAGACAGAAAAACACAGAGCAGATAAAGGAGCAAGATAAAAACCCACCAGACCTAACAAATGGAGAGGAAATAGGCAGTCTACCTGAAAAAGAATTCAGAATAATGATAGTAAAGATGATCCAAAATCTTGGAAATAGCATAGACAAAATGCAAGAAACATTTAACAAGGACCTAGAAGAACTAAAGATGAAACAAACAATGATGAACAACACAATAAATGAAATGAAAAATACTCTAGATGGGATCAATAGCAGAATAACTGAGGCAGAAGCATGGATAAGTGACCTGGAAGATAAAATAGTAGAAATAATTACTGCAGAGCAGAATAAAGGAAAAAGAATGAAAAGAACTGAGGACAGTCTCAGAGACCTCTGGGACAACATTAAACGCACCAACATTCGAATTATAGGGGTTCCAGAAGAAGAAGAGAAAAAGAAAGGGACTGAGAAAATATTTGAAGAGATTATAGTTGAAAACTTCCCTAATATGGGAAAGGAAATAGTTAATCAAGTCCAGGAAGCACAGAGAGTCCCATACAGGATAAATCCAAGAGAAATATGCCAAGACACATATTAATCAAACTGTCAAAAATTAAATACAAAGAAAACATATTAAAAGCAGCACGGGAAAAACAACAAATAACACACAAGGGAATCCCCATAAGGTTAACAGCTGATCTTTCAGCAGAAACTCTGCAAGACAGAAGGGACTGGCAGGACATATTTAAAGTGATGAAGGAGAAAAACCTGCAACCAAGATTACTCTACCCAGCAAGGATCTCATTCAGATTTGATGGAGAACTTAAAACCGTTACAGACAAGCAAAAGCTGAGAGAGTTCAGCACCACCAAACCAGCTCTACAACAACTGCTAAAGGAACTTCTCTAGGCAAGAAACACAAGAGAAGGAAAAGACCTACAATAAGGAACCAAAAACAATTAAGAAAATGGGATTAGGAACATACATATTGATAATTACCTTAAATGTAAATGGACTAAATGCTCCCACCAAAAGACACAGATTGGCTGAATGGATACAAAAACAAGACCCATATATTTGCTGTCTACAAGAGACCCACTTCAGACCTAGAGACACATACAGACTGAAAGTAAGGGGATAGAAAAAGATATTTCATGCAAATGGAAACCAAAAAAAAGCTGGAGTAGCAATTCTCATATCAGACAAAATAGACTTTAAAATAAAGACTATTAGAAGAGACAAAGAAGGACACTACATAATGATCAAGGCATCGATCCAAGAAGAAGATATAACAATTGTAAATATTTATGCACCCAACATAGGAGCACCTCAATACATAAGACAAATACTAACAGCCATAAAAGGGGAAATCGACAGTAACACATTCATAGTAGGGGACTTTAACACCCCACTTTCACCAATGGACAGATCATCCAAAATGAAAATAAATAAGGAAACACAAGCTTTAAATGATACATTAAACAAGATGGGCTTAATTGATATTTATAGGACATTCCATCCAAAAACAACAGAATACACATTTTTCTCAAGTGCTCATGGAACATTCTCCAGGATAGATCATATCTTGGGTCACAAATCAAGCCTTGGTAAATTTAAGAATATCGAGATTGTATCAAGTATCTTCTCCGACCACAACACTATGAGACTAGATATCAATTACAGGAAAAGGTCTGTAAAAAATACAAACACATGGAGGCTAAACAATACACTACTTAATAACGAAGTGATCACTGAAGAAATCAAAGAGGAAATTAAAAAATACCTAGAAACAAATGACAATGGAGACATGACGACGCAAAATCTATGGGATGCAGCAAAAGCAGTTCTAAGAGGGAAGTTTATAGCAATACAATCTTACCTTAAGAAATGGGAAACATTTCGAATAAACAACCTAACCTTGCACCTAAAGCAATTAGAGAAAGAAGAACAACCCCCCCCCCCAAAGTTAGCAGAAGGAAAGATATCATAAAAATCAGATCAGAAATAAATGAAAAAGAAATGAAGGAAACGATAGCAAAGATCAATAAAACTAAAAGCTGGTTCTTTGAGAAGATAAACAAAATTGATAAACCATTAGCCAGACTCATCAAGAAAAAAAGGGAGAAGACTCAAATCAATAGAATTAGAAATGAAAAAAGAGAAGTAACAACTGACACTGCAGAAATACAAAAGATCATGAGAGATTACTACAAGCAACTCTATGCCAATAAAATGGACAACCTGGAAGAAATGGACAAATTCTTAGAATTGCACAACCTGCCAAGACTGAATTAGGAAGAAATAGAAAATATGAACAGATCAATCACAATCACTGAAATTGAAACTGTGATTAACAATCTTCCAACAAACAAAAGCCCAGGACAAGATGGCTTCACAGGCGAATTCTATCAAACATTTAGAGAAGAGCTAACACCTATCATTCTCAAACTCTTCTAAATTATAGCAGAGGGAGGAACACTCCCAAACTCATTCTACGAGGCCACCATCACCCTGATACCAAAACCAGACAAGGATATCACAAAAAAGAAAACTACAGGCCAATATCACTGATGAACATAGATGCAAAAATCCTCAACAAAATACTAGCAAACAGAATCCAACAGCACATTGAACGGACCATACGCCATGATCAAGTGGGGTTTATTCCAGGAATGCAAGGATTCTTCAATATACGCAAATCAATCAATGTGATACACCATATTGACAAACTGAAGGAGAAAAACCATATGATCATCTCAATAGATGCAGAGAAAGCTTTAGACAAAATTCAACACCCATTTATGATAAAAACCCTGCAGAAAGTAGGCATAGAGAGAACTTTCCTCAACATAATAAAGGCCATATATGACAAACCCACAGCGAACATCGTCCTCAATGGTGAAAAACTGAAAGCATTTCCACTAAGATCATGAACAAGACAAGGTTGCCCACTCTCACCACTCTTATTCAACCTAGTTTTGGAAGTTTTAGCCACAGCAATCAGAGAAGAAAAAGAAATAAAAGGAATCCAAATCAGAAAAGAAGAAGAAAAGCTGTGACTGTTGGCAGGTGACATGATACTATACATAGAGAATCCTAAAGATGCTACCAGAAAACTGCCAGAGCTAATCAATGAATTTGGTAAAGTAGCAGGATTCAAAATTAATGCACAGAAATCTCTGGCATTCCTATACATTAATGATGAAAAATCTGAAAGTGAAATCAAAAAAACACTCCCACTTACCATTGCAACAAAAAGAATAAAATATCTAGGAATAAACCTACCTAAGGAGACAAAAGACCTGTATGCAGAAAATTATAAGACACTGATGAAAGAAATTAGAGATGATACCAATAGATGGAGAGATATACCATGTTCTTGGATTGGAAGAATCAACATTGTGAAAATGGCTCTACTACCCAAAGTAATCTACAGATTTAATGCAATCCCTATCAAACTACCACTGGCATTTTTCACAGAACTAGAACAAAAAATTTCACAATTTGTATGGAAACACAAAAGACCCCGAATAGCCAAAGCAATCTTGAGAACGAAAAACGGAGCTGGAGGAATCAGGCTCCCTGACTTCAGACTATACTACAAAGCTACAGTAATCAAGCCAGTGTGGTACTGGCACAAGAACAGAAAGATAGATCAATGGAACAGGATAGAAAGCCCAGAGATAAACCCATGCACATATGGTCACCTTATCTTTGATAAAGGAGGCAGGAATGTACAGTGGAGAAAGGAAAGCCTCTTCAATAAGTGGTGCTGGGAAAACTGGACTGGTACATGTAAAAGTATGAAATAAGATCACTCCCTAACACCATACACAAAAATAAGCTCAAAATGGATTAAAGACCTAAATGTAAGGCCAGAAACTATCAAACTCTTAGAGGAAAACATAGGCAGGACACTCTATGACATAAATCACAGCAAAATCCTTTTTGACCCACCTCCTAGGGAAATGGAAATAAAAACAAAAATAAACAAATGGAACCTAATGAAACTTCAAAGCTTTTGCACAGCAAAGGAAACCATAAACAAGACCAAAAGACAACCCTCAGAATGGGAGAAAATATTTGCAAATGAAGCAACTGACAAAGGATTAATCTCCAACATTTATAAGCAGCTCATGCAGCTTAATAACAAAAAAACAAACAACCCAATCCAAAAATGGGCAGAAGACCTAAATAGACATTTCTCCAAAGAAGATATACAGACTGCCAACAAACACATGAAAGAATGCTCAACATCACTAATCATTAGAGAAATGCAAATCAAAACTACAATGAGATATCATCTCACACCAGTCAGAATGGCCACCATCAAAAAATCTACAAACAATAAATGCTGGAGAGGGTGTGGAGAAAAGGGAACACTCTTGCACTGTTGGTGGGAATGTTAGTTGATAGAGCCACTGTGGAGAACAGTGTGGAGGTTCCTTAAAAAACTGCAAATAGAACTACCATATGACCCAGCAATCCCACTACTGGGCATATACCCTGAGAAAACCATAATTCAAAAAGAGTCATGTACCAGAATGTTCTTTGCAACTCTATTTACAATATCCCGGAGATGGAAACAACCTAAGTGTCCATCATTGGATGAATGGATAAAGAAGACGTGGCACATATATACAATGGAATATTACTCAGCCATAAAAGGAACGAAATTGAGCTATTTGTAATGAGGTGAATAGACCTAGAGTCTGTCATACAGAGTGAAGTAAGTCAGAAAGAGAGAGACAAATACTGTATGCTAACACATATATATGGAATTTAAGAAAAAAATGTCATGAAGAACCTAGGAGTAAGACAGGAATAAAGACACAGACCTACTAGAGAATGGACTTGAGGATATGGGGAGGGGGAAGGGTAAGCTGTGACAAAGCGAGAGAGAGGCATGGTCGTATATACACTACCAAACGTAAGGTAGATAGCTAGTGGGAAGCAGCCGCATAGCACAGGGAGATCAGCTTGGTGCTTTGTGATCGCCTGGAGGGGTGGGATAGGGAGGGTGGGAGGGAGGGAGACGCAAGAGGGAAGAGATATGGGAACATATGTATATGTATAACTGATTCATTTTGTTGTAAAGCAGAAACTAACACACCATTGTAAACCAATTATACTCCAATAAAGATGTTAAAAAAAAAGAAATCTTTATCAATTAAGACCCAATATAAAGATTTGTTTCAAAACAAATTACATATATTAACTCTAGCATAATTCTAAAAAATAGTCAAAGTAAAACACAAAACTATGTAAACTGTGAATTCAAGTACAAAAACAAGATATATGTACATTTGAATCTGTGCAGAGTGCTTCAAATTAATTGTAGTCTAATTCCAAACAGATTGCATAACAAGTCCACAACAAGTCATAGACTAATGAACAACGATTTCATAAAATGACTAAATGATTTATCTCCAAAATCTCCTGTATGATCTGGCAACTGCCACCTCTACCTCTTTCCTTACCTCTAAAATAAATCAGGTTCTGTCACATCTGATGTTAACCACTGCATGGCTTATTAGATTTTGGGCATTTTGATTGAAACTTTTTCATTAAATTTGCTTTCCTGTGACATCTTTCTTCATCAGTATGTCTTCTAAATTCTAAATATTTCAGGTACCAAAATCTCATTACTGCATGGTATAATTACGGTAGCTTCCTTCGTTCAAGTGGACATTTAGAGTTCTATTCAAATGAATGAAAAAGAAGAGCAGACAACTCCACATGAACAAGGTAACTTCATAAATATACTTCTTTATTCTTTAATACTCTTGAAATATTATTAGTAAGTAACTCCCCAGGTCAGAGTTTTAGAGCTTAGATATAGTAAAATCTCAGAATGTAGTCAAGGGAACAAAAGTTAGTCCTATAGAAATGTGGGTACATTTTAAAATTTTGTTAAATATGTGAAAGGGCTAATGCATTGGGCAGGGGACGCATTTAATCATGTCACTTCTGACTCTCATCACTTCTTAGCTGCTTCTTTCTTTAGGAACCTAAAGTCTGAAAAGATCGATATTATTAGACAATTTCTCTGGCATTTTCAATAACAACATAGGAAAATTGGTTGTTAACATAGGAAAGTGAACTCAAAAATGTTGGTAAACTTCCAGAAAAATCAGGCCTCCAAATCTGCTTTTATTATCAGACTGTTTCTCTACCTCAATAAAATTTTCTAGCTATTTATAAGATCTTATCTTGACATTAACAGTGTTAGATATAGTATTATTATTAGTATTATCAAAATGCAATAGCTTTAAGAAGAGATATTTTATCATTGTTACTTTCTTGAAGTTTATGATGCTTAGAGATTTTTCAAATCCATGATCTTGTTTTAGAGCTGAACAAACTGAGACTCAGAGAAAAACATAACCTGTCCAGTCACGTCATGACAGCAAGGTTATAACGCCCACTTCTTTCTGTCTGCTAATACTATGGTCACTGTGACACTATACTGCTTCTAATCAGAGGTCTTTAATTTCTTAATTTTAAAAATAACCAAAATATTTTAATAAGCAAAAGTAACAAAACTTTGGAAGTTAATATCTGAAGTTTTTCGTTTTTTTTTTTTTTTTTTTTTGGCCATAGTTTACACATATTCCTTATTAGGAATATGTCTCCATCTTCTTGTTTGGGGTGAGTCAAATTTTTATGTTTTGTTTCACTTAAACATAAAACCTGAAACTGTTAACACTCTTAGAAAACATAGAGGAGTTCCTAGACATTGATTTTTGGCAATGACTTTCTGGATATGACAGCAAAAGCAAAATAAATAAATGAGATTATATCAAACTAAAAAGCTTCTGCACAGCAAAGGAAATATTCAGCAGAATGAAAAAGCAACCTATGGAATGGAGAAATTATTTTCAAACCATATGTCTATTCAGGGCTTAACATGCAAAATATAAGAAACTCGTATTACTCAATATCAAAAAATGGGCAAAGGACCGAATAAACATGTTTCCAAAGAATACTTAGAAATGGCCAACAGGATCTGAAAAGGTGTTCAACATCACTAATTATTAGGGAAATGCAAATAAAAATTACAATGAAATATTATACCTGTTAGGATATTGCTTATTAAAAAAATGTGTTGAGAAGTGTAGAGAAAAGGGAACACTTGTACACTGTTGGTGGCAATGTAAAGTGGTGCAGCCACCGTGGAAAAGAGTATTTAGGTTCCTCAATAACTTAAAAATAGAACACCATATAGTCCAGCTATCCACTTATGGGTATTGATCCAAAGGATGGATAGACCTGGAGGACATTATGCTAAGTGAAAAAAGCCAGACACAAAGATGAATGTTGTATGTGGAATCTAAAAATCATCAAACCCATAGAAACAGTAGAATGGTGTTTTCCAGGAGTTGGGGGAAGTAGGAAATGGAAAGATAATGTTCAAAGGGTAGAAAGTTTGAATTATGTAAGATAATTTCTGGAGACCTGTTATTCAGCATAGTGCCAACAGCTAACAGTACTGTACTCTTAACACACACACACACGTACGTGACAAATTGGGTGAGAGGAAACTTTGGGAGGTGATGGATATGTCTGTGTTTCTGATGGTTTCATGGGTGTATACTTATCCCCAAACTTAGCAATATGTATATATAAAATATGTACAGCTCTTTACATGTCAATCATACCTCAATAAAATGATTTAAAACAAACAAAACATGTAGACTTTAAAGATTAAGAATTTTGCTGCTCTTTGATGCTATTTGCCCACTGGGAACATACTGGCGCTGTGATTTCTGGAGACCGTTAGGCTTTCATGTACCATTCAGGCTCAGGGAGAGGGAGCTTACCTCGGAGAGGGGCATGTACTCATTCAGCTACACAGCAGCCGTGTCTGCCAAGCTGGCCAAAGGAGCTGCTTGTACTTCTCCATCCCACCTACACGCCCCACTTTAATCTTAGCCTTTGAGTAGACATGTGAGTCACTTGGGACACAGAGTGAAATCACAGCATTTAATCAGCATACTCACTTGTTAATTTTACTTGTTTCCTATGAGGGAGGAAGTCTCATCTCAGGGGAGTAACCAGTTAATTATTGTAAGCAATCATCAAATACTCAGGTTTTAGAAGTATGCTGGGCTATGATTTAATTATTTTCCTTAAGAAATGCTTCCTATTTTAATTTTTCAAAGCCATATAACTAATGTGTTTTTGCTGGATATGACTGCCTTACCACCAAGAGTCTCCCCTTTCCCTCACATCAGATATTGAGATAATTGAATGTGTTTAGATGAAAAAATACTGCATTAGCATGTTTTAATGAATTAGGTTCACAGAAGAAATTCATAGATGTAATGAGCATGCATCTAAAATATTTAAATTACTTATTTATAGGTTTTTAGAAGTCTTAGAAGCCTAGGTATGTTTACTATAAACCACATTGAGGAACTGTTGATGGAAGAGGTGGAGGCGGCTTGTTATAAAACAATCAGCTCACACTTCATCCATGTAAAGGATCAATAATGAAAGAGGAAGGGGCATGCTCTCGCCGTCCCCTCCTGTCCCCCATTGCTTCAAAACATTGGGAAGAAAAGTACACATTTATAATATTCCATCAAAGCTAATTTGTAAGATATTAGTAGATGTTTGTCTCAGTGTTACAATATGTGGAGCCAAAAAACCAGAGTGAACTCAGAGTCTTCAAGAATCATACGCCTACCTAATAGGACATGCTTAACAGTTATCAGTAGAAACCAGTAATCATGTTTAATAAAAAGATAATCAGTTCGTTGTTGAACTATCATGTTCTGTCAGTCACTGAACACTTTCTTTCCTTAACAACTGCTAACACCCAGATAGACAAGTAAAAGGAAAAAAACAAAAACAAAAAACCTTGAAAAACAAAACCCAAACTGACACAATGCAAACTATAGAAGTTGGAGGTAAAACATAGAATAGCTAAAAGTTTTGTGGGTCTCCATGGGGACTGACAGAGACTGGGGGACGGGTACAAGGGAGGGAAGCAGTGAGGCTTCATTCTGAGTAGCTGCTAATGCATGCTGTAAACCACCTGCTGCAGATTCAAACAGGACTCCAGGGACCAATGGGGAGGGGTACAAGTAGGGAGAGATTGAGAAAGGTTACCTTTAACTGGCTTGAACGTAAATAATGGGTCTTGTGATAGAGGTGAAGAGTGTAGTTAGCCCCAAAGCAAAACATCTTGAAAGATTGCTTAATGGAGAAATGGAATTCTTTTATCAAATTGTAATCTTTCATTACAGGAAAGATTATAGTAACTGTGAGATGCCATTACCACTTGCCACAGTAGTTTTAAGATTTGTATCAACTTGGCTTTATTTACCTGGGTTTTCCTGGAGTTATTTATTTATTTATTTTTGCCTTAATAAGCTTCCAAAAACGATTGGACACTGTTCTTACCAGTGTCAAAGTTACTCCTTGAGGAATAAGGTAGTTGTTTCAAGAGCCACATTAATCCTTTTAAAGTAATAACTATTTATGAAGGTGCATTAACTTTTCAATAATTCCACATGGTACCTTAACTACAAGGACTAATTGTAGGTACTAGAGATAACAGGACTCCCGAATGAGAGAGAAAGATATATAGAGAGGATTTAATGTAATTCTACTTACAAAAATTATATGAATTTCTTATTAGACAAGTTTGATTTCACTTGATGAAGATAATGCATGATTGGGTAACTAATTTTTTCATTGACCTGTAAGAGTTTTTTCTATGTACTCTTCTATTGTGAAAGGAAAATAGTTTTTTTTTTTCTAAAGCTGAAAATAGGGTTTGTTTATTTTAAAGCCGCCTTCTTGAAGTTTCCATTCTCATCCCTCCATCTTAACTCACCCTCTTTGTTTTAAACGTGGCTTGAGAAATAAGGTTTTGTGATGCAGGCAGAAGCTGTCGAACTAACTGCAGGAAAAGGAGTGTTGTGCTCAAGTTGGATATATGATTGGAATTATTTCAAAGGAAGACAGAGGAACCAACCCTGCACATAAATTTCTTGGTTCTTTGCAGCAAGACTCCTCTGGTCTCATCTCTTCTAGAATGTAAAGGTCAAAGTAAACTTCACACAGCTAGCTTCTTATCTCCGTATACTGGCTAAATGTCTTAGGAGGACAAAGTTTACCTAATGGGAAAGTAATCTTATAATTCTGTTTGCATTCCAGAAATGTTCAGATTATGTTTTCCAGTTGAAACAGTTCTATATACAAACATCTTCAAAAACCAGTTCTTTAAGATGTCTGATTTATTTTTTCTTGTTACTGAAATATACTTGATTTACAATATTAGTTTCAGAAGTACTGCATAGTGATTCAGTATTTTTACAGATTATACTCCATTAAAAGTTATTATAGGATAATGGCTATAATTCCCTGGGCTGTACAATATAACCTTGTTGCTTATCTATTTTATACATACTAGTTTGTATCTGTTAATCATATACCCCTAACATGCTCCTTTCCCCTTCCCCCACGCCACTGGTAACCAGTAGTTTATTTTCTATATCTGTGAGACTGTTTCTGTTTTGCTATATATATTTATCAGTATTATTTTTTAGATTCCACATATAAGTGATATCATATAATATTTGTCTTTCTCTGACTTATTTCACTAAGCATAATATTTTCTAGGTCCATCTATGTTGCTACAAATAGCAGAATTTCATTTTTATGTCTAAGTAATATAATATTGTATATATGTATATATATATTCTACATCTTTATTATCCATTTGTCTCTTCATGGGCACTTGGGTTGCTTCCATATCATGGCTATTGGAAGTAGTGCTGCTATGAACACTGGGGTGCATGTATCTTTTCAAATTAGTGTTTTCATCTTTTTCTGGATATGTACCCAGGAGTAGAACTGTTAGATCATATGGCAGTTCTATTATATATTTAGTTTTTTGAGAAACCTCCATACAGTTTCCCATAGTGACTGCACTATCTACATTCCCACCAACAATGTATGAGAGTTTCCTTTTCTCCACATCCTCGACAACATTTGTTATTTGTAGATTTTTTGAAGGTAAGTATTCTGACAGGTGTGAGGTGATATCTCATGGTGCTTTTGATTTGTTTACACTCCTCTGATTAGCGACGTTGAGCATCTTTTCATGTGCCTGTTGGCTATCTCTATGTCTTCTTTGGAAAAATGTCTGTTCAGTTCTTCTGCCCATTTTTTAAGTTGGGTTGTTTGTTTTGATGTTGAGTTGTATGAGCCGTTCATGTATTTTGGATATTTACCCCTTGTCAGTCACATCATTTGTAAATAATTTCTCCCAATCAGTATGTTGACTTTTAGTTTTGTTGATGGTTTCCTTTGCTGTGTGTAAGTTTTTAAGTTTAATTAGGTCCCATTTGTTTCTTTTTGCTTTTGTTTCCTTTACCTTAGGAGACAGATTGAAAAAAATATTGCTACAATTTATGTCAAAGTGTTCTGCTAATGTTTTCTACTAGTAGGTTTATGGTTTCAGGTCTCAAATTTAGGTCTTTAATCCATTTTGAGTTTATTTGTGAGAAAATGTTCTACTTTCATTCTTTCACATATAGCTGTCCAGTTTTCCCAGCACCATTTATTGAAGAGATGGTCTTTTCTCCATTGTATATTCTTACCTCCTTCGTAGGTTAACTGACCATAAGTGTGTGGGTTTATTCTGGACTTTCCATTTTGTTCTATTGATCTATTTATCTGTTTTTGTGCCAGTGCTGTTTTGATTACTGTAGCTTTGTAGTATAGTCTAGAGTCAGTGTGATTCCTCTAGCTCTGTTCTTTCTCAAGAACATTTGGACTATTTGGGGTCTTCCATACAAATCTTATTTGTTCTATTTCTGTGAAAAAATGCCATTGGTATTTTGATAGGGATTGCACTGAATCTGTAGATGGCCTTGGGTAGTATGGTTATTTTAACAATATTACTTCTTCTAATCCATGAACAGGTTATATCTTTCCATCTGTTTGTTTTTTGTCTTCAGTTACTTTCATCAGTGTCATAGATTTCTGAGTACAGGTCTTTTACCTCCTTAGGTAGGTTTATTCCTGGGTATTTTATTCTTTCGGATGGGATTGTAAATGGGGTTGTGTTCTTAATTTCTCTTTCTGACATTTCACTGTCAGTGTATAGAAATGCAACAGATTTCTGTATATTAAATTTGTATTCTGCATGTTAACCAAATTCGTTGAGCTCTGTTTAATGGTGGTGTCTTTAGGATTTTGTATGTGTAGTATCATGTCATCTGCAAACAATGACAGTTTTATTTCTTCCTTTCCAATTTATTGGATTCCTTTTATTTCTTTTTCTCCTGACTGCTGTGGCTTCGACTTCCAAAACTGCATTGAATAAAAGTGGCGAGAGTGGACATCCTTGTCTTGTTCTTGATCTCTGAAGAAATGCTTTAAGCTTTTCACCATTGAGTATGATGTTAGCTGTGGGTTTGTTATATATGGCCTTTATTATATTGAGGTATGTTCCCTCTATGCCCTCTTTCTGGAGAGTTTTTATCATAAGGGATGTTGAATTTTGTCAAAAGCTTTTTCTGCACCTATTGAGATGATCATATGGTTTTTATTCAATTTGTTAATGTGGTGTATCACTTTGATTGATTTTATGGATGTTGAAAAATCCTTGCATCCCTGGGATAAATCCCACTTGATCATAGTGTATGATTCTTTTGAGGTAGTGTGGGATTTGTGTTTGCTAATATTTTATGGAAGATTTTTAAATCTATGTTTATCAGTGATATTGGCTTGTAATTTTCTTTTTTGTGTGATATCTTTGTTTGGTTTTGGTATCAGGGTAATGTTGGCCTCATGGAATGAGTTTGGAAGCATTCCTTCCTCTGCAATTTTTTGGAATAGTTTGAGAAGGATAGGTGTTAACTCTTCTGTAAATGTTTGTAGAATTTGCCTGTGAAGCCATCTGGTCCTGGACTTGGTTTGTTGGTAGTTTTTTT
This sequence comes from Globicephala melas, assembly GCF_963455315.2. Lineage (NCBI taxonomy): Eukaryota > Metazoa > Chordata > Mammalia > Artiodactyla > Delphinidae > Globicephala > Globicephala melas. Next base: position 64,247,062 of record NC_083316.1, read on the forward strand.
TTAATTACTATTTTTGTTTTCACTACTAGTGACTGGTCTGTTCAAGTTGTCTGTTTCTTCTTGATTCAGTCTTGGCAAGTGCATGTTGTTAGAAACTTGTCCATTTCTTCTAGGTTGTCCAATTTATTGGCATATAACTGTTCACAGTATTATGATTTTTTTATATCTGAATGGTATCTGTTGTTATCTGTTCTCTTTCAGTTTTCATTTTGTTTTAATTGGGTCCTCTTTCTTCTCTTCTTGGTGAGCCTGGCTAAAGTTTTATCTTTTTTTATTTTTGAGGTACGCGAGCCTCTCACTGTTGTGGCCTCTCCCGTTGCGGAGCACAGGCTCCGGACACTCAGGCCCAGCGGCCATGGCTCACAGGCCCAGCCGCTCCGCGGCATGTGGGATCTTCCTGGACTGGGGCACGAACCTCAGTCCCCTGCATCGGCAGGCCGTCTCTCAACCACTGCGCCACCAGGGAAGCCCTATCATTTTTTTAATCTTTTCAAAAACAAAAACCCCCCAACTGTTCTTGCTTTCATTGATCTTTTCTATCTTTTAAATCTCTATTTTAATTATTTCCTCTCTGACATTTATTATTCCCTTCCTTCTGCAGATTTTGGGCTGTGTTTGTTCTTTTTTAAATTCCTATAGGTGGTAGTTTAGGTTGTCTATTTGAGATCCTTACTGTTTCTTGAGGAAGGTTGGTATCACTGTAAACTTCCCTCAGAACTGCTTTTGCTGCATCCTGTAGATTTTGGAGTATTGTGTTTCCATTTTCATTTATCTTGAGGTATTTTCTGATTTCCTGTTTGATTTCTTCACTGACCTATTTGATTTTTAGTAGCATGTTGTTTAGTCTCCAAGTGCTTGTTCTTTTCCCATTTTTCTTTCTGTACTTCTAGTTTCATGCTTTGTGGTTGGAAAAATGCTTGAAATAACTTCTATCCTCTTAAATTTGTTAAGACTCTTTTGTGGGCTAGCATGTGACCTATTGTGGAGAATATTCCATGTCCTTGAAAAGAATGTGTATTCTTCTGTTTTGGGATGGAATATCCTGTAGATATTAAATCCAACTTCTCTAAGGTGTCATTTAAAACCAGTTTCCTTTTTGATTTTCTATCTGGTTGATCTGTCCACTGATGTAAATGGGCTGTTAAAGTCTCCTACTATTATGGTGTTATTGTCAATTTCTCCCTTTATGTCTGTTAATATTTGCTTTCTATATTTAGGTGCTCCAGTATTGGGTGCATATAGGTTGATGAGTGTACTATCCTCTTTTTGTATTGATCCCTTTATCATTATATAATGTCCCTCTTTGTCTTTTGTTATAGCCTTTGTTTTAAAGTCTAATTTGTCTGGTATGAGTATTGTTACCCCTGCTTTCTTGTTTCTGTTTGTATAAAATCTTTTCCCATCCTCTCACTTTGTCTGTGTGTGTCTTTAGCTCTGAAGTGAGTCTCTTGTAGGCAGCATATAGAAGGGTCATTTTTTTTAATCCAATCAGCCATCCTGTGTCTTTTGTTTGGAGCATTTATGTACTTACTGCCATTTTATTACTTGTTTTCCATTTTTCTTTCTTTTCTCTTTTTTAGTTCCACTCTGTTCATTTCTTCTTTTTGCTTTTTCATTTCTTCTTTTTGCTTTTTCCCTTGTGGTTTGATTTTCTTCAGTAGTATGCTTGTGTTCCTTTCTTTTTAGTTTTTATGAATCTGTGTAGGTTTTTGATTTGTGGTTACTATGGAGTTCACATATGTTGTCCTATAGGTATATCTACTTGTTTCAAACTTGTAGTCATTTAAGTTCAAACACATTCTAAAATATCTAAATTTTTATTCCCCTACCCCACTTTTTGCATTTTTTATGTCGTATTTTATATCCTCATGTTTATCTCTTAACTGTTTATTATAGTTGTAGTTGATTTTATAGTTTTTGTCTTTTAATCTTCAGACTGGCTTAAGTGGTTGATCCTCAGTCTTTACAATATATTTGCCTGTCCTAGTGGGATTTTCCTTTTGCCATAGATACTTACCTGTTTTCCACTTAGAGAAGCCCCTTTTAACATTTCTTTAGGGTAGGTTTAGTATTGATGAACTCTTTTAGTCTTTGCTTATCTGAGAAGTTCTTCATCTCTCATTCTATTGTAAATGATAATCTTGCTGGGTATAGTATCCTAGGCTGCATATTTTTCCTTTTCAGAGCTTTGAATTTATCGTGCCACTCCCTTCTGGCCTGCAGAGTTTCTGCAGAGAAATCATAAGGCTGATTGATAGCCTTATGGGGATTCCCTTGTATATGACTCTTTGTTTTTCTCTTGCTGCCTTTAGAATTCTCTTTTTGTCATTTTGATTCTGATATGTCTTGATGTGGGTCTGTTTGGGTTCATCTTTTTTGGGACCCTGTGTGATTCCTGTACATGGATATCTATTTCCTTCTTGATGTTTGGGAAGTTTTTAGTCGTAATTTCCTCAAATACATTTTTGATCCCCTTTTCACTCTCTTCTCCTCTGGGATCCTTATAATGTGAATGTTGGTATACTTAATGTTATACCAGACATCTCTTACATTGTTTTCATTTAAGACTTTTTGTTTTTCTTTAGATACTCTAATAATTGGGTGATATCCGTTATTCTATTTTCCAGATCACTTATGCATTCTTCTGTGTCAGTCTGCTATTCATTCCTTCTGTGTGTTTTTGATTTCAGCTATTGAATTCTTCATTTATGATCAGGTGTTTATTTTCTAGTCCCTTGTTAAAATGTTCACTGTGTACATCAATTCTTTTCCCTAATTCAGTTAATATTTTTATTACTAATGTTTTGTGTTCTTTATCTGGTAAATGGTTTATTTCTATTTCATTATTTTTTCAGGGGGTTTCTCTTGCTCTTTTTCAATGGAGAGTAGTTCCTCTGCCTTTTTGCTTAACTTTCTCTGCCTCTATGAGTTTATGTGAAACAGTTACCTGTTGTGGTCTTGAAGGGGTGTTCTTATGTGGGAGCATCCCTATGCAGACTGAGCGTGCCCAGTGCCTTTGGTGGGTGAGCTGGATTTGACATGGATGTAAGTCACATCTTTCTTCAGGGTGTGCTGGCAGCTATCACCTTGGTAGGTGGTGGGGCTGGAGATGGAGTCGCTAGAGCTGGTTCTGGGTGTGGGACTTCCCCTTTGCTCAGTGGCTGTCACTACCCTGAGGCCCTGAGGGCTGTCAGAAGCCTGAGAGCTGGGTCTGAGCTGGGTCTGTTCCCTTTAAGTGTATGTTTTTTCCCTTTCCCCTCATTGCGACCCTTGCCCCAGAGTGGGGGCGTGCTGAAGCAAGCGGGGCCTGTGCAGGCTCTCAGAACATGTCCTCTGCTGACAGAGATCTAAGCTGTGTCCGATGTGCTGCCTTTGCAGGCACCCACAATTGTTTCCTTTGCTCTGTTTAGACACAGCCTCAGGTGTAAGTCCCCTTTGTCCCTCACAGCCAATCACTGCCCCCAGCCTCTGCTGCCCCTGCCCTGTGTAGAATTGCTCCACAGGGCAGGCAGGCCCCATGCAGACTCTTGGTGTGTATTGGAGGGTGAAATGTGGTGGAGTGGCTACTGTCAGAGATGCGGCAGCTTCTGATGCGCTGCGTGTGTAATCACTAACAGTGGGCGCTGCCATCCAACCCAGGCTCCACCCCAGGACCGGGCTGCCTCTGTGTGTCACGGTCACGTCTTTCCCCTGGTCATGGCTGCTGCAGATCCTGTGCTGCACTGTGGTGTGACGTGAGTGGGGCCAGAGTGTTGGCTTGGCTAGGCTGGAATGTGTGGCAAAGTGACTGCAGGAAACCCGGCAGCCATTAGAGCAGACCTCTCTCTGTCCTGCTTAGGGACAAGGCAGTGAACGTGTGCTCCTTACAAGGATATCCAGGCTCCCCCAGCCCTTCCATTACTCCTAGCAGTCCTCTAACCAGCCAAGGGGCCTTTTCTCCTCCAAGTAGGACCCCAGGGCTGGGGTGCCCAATCTGTGGTTCCAACCATTCACTCCCCAGGGTGGGTGTCCCCCCGTGTGTTCTCCTTTTCCTCTGAGTCCCCTTCCAGTGGCACAGGTTCCAATCCTATTGCTTTTCTTCCCTTCCCACCTGATTACCTGTGTATCTTTCTTAGAGCCTTGGTTGTACAGGAGTCCTTCTGCCAGTTTCCAGTTTTCAGTGACAGTTGTTCCACATGTAGATGTATTTTTGATGTGTTCATCAGGCGAGGTGAGCTTCACATCCTCCTACTCCACCATCTTGATCTCAAACTCTTAGATCTCTGATTTCTTACAATTAAGTCATATTTTTCAATATATTCTTTTAACATAATCACTGAAAATAAAAATTCATAGCCAAGTAACCAAGAAATGTCTTGAACTCTAAGCACATTCTGAATATTTATGTTGATTTTCAACTTTTAATCAAATGGTAAAATATAAATTCAATTTGTGAAATAAGCATTTATTCTAAAGAGTTTGAAAGTTGAAATGTTAATAAATCACTGTTAGCACATATATACTCTCTCTCCAAGTCCTAAATTACCTATTTTTCACAATTCTTTTGTTTGAATCCATCTTTTGTGTATAAGTTTTTATGTCAAAAATAGATTTGAAGTGTTTCAATTGCTGGCATTTATATCTGAAAACAGTTGGAATGATGTAGCTTATTTTTGGCAAGCAGAATCAAGATCCACCACAAAGCGATCCATAATATAGAGCCTATAGCATAAATTTTTGTCTGTAGTGGGAATAAATCCACAATAGGTTAGGGACTAACTGTACACATTTACTTCTGAAGTTTATGTGGCAGTTTAGTGGTTAATCACTAACCTTGGTAAATGCCAATTTCCTACTTACTAGGAGTAAGAACATCTATTTGTGCAACTCAAATGGAAAAGATATGTGATTTAATTATTTGTCTGCTCCAAAACTCCTCTTCAGCTGGATAAGCTTTTACATTTCCAGTGCCTTTTTAAAAAAAATTTATTTATTTGTTTTTATTTTTGGCTGTGTTGGGTCTTTGTTGTGGTGTGTGGGCTTCTCATTGTTGTGGCTTCTCTTGTTGTGGAGCATGGGCTCTATTGCATGGGCTTCAGTAGTTGTAGCACACAGGCTCAGCCGTTGTGGCTCGCAGGCTCTAGAGCGCAGGCTCAGTAGTTGTGGCGCACGGGCTTAGCTGCTCCGCAGCATGTGGGATCTTCCTGGACCAGGGCTCAAACCCGTGTCCCCTGCATTGGCAGGCGGATTCTTAACCACTGTGCCACCAGGGAAGCCCCTCAGTGCCTCTTTAATGCACAAGTGTGGACCTCAATTTTTGAGGCCCAATGCAAGAGCTCGTGTCATGGCAAACTTGATGAGAAATAATACTGCCAAGTGAACCAGAAAGATATTTTATTTAACAGATTTCAAATGAAGATCAAAGTTATCTGGAACAGATACTTTTCCAATCTACATTTCGTGTTTCCTGAAGTGCTGCCTGCCAGAGCAAAACAACATAATATTTCTGGTTGCTTGAAGGAAAGGATGTTGATATTGCTTACTTATTTTTGCAGATACACAGTTCAGTAACTCTCTTACACAGAAACACTATACAAAAGCTTTCTATAACTTAAATACAGTAGTAAATACCTTATTAAACAAGGTTTTGAGTCATCTGGGAAGTGAAGTAACCAGAGAGAGCTTGCCAGACTTCTACTCACCCCAGACCACCTCCCCTTGGAGATGACTTAAAAGGCTCATCTTAGAGATACTCGCAGCATATATGTTCTACTGAGATTTGGACCTTGAATGCTTTACATTCTAAACTGAGCTTCACTGGACCATGTAGTTTTACAACCAGAAATCTTTCAGCAAGATTACTATTTTTTGAGAAGGGCCTGAGAGGATTGTGTTGCCTATTTCAAAAGGAATTTTTGCTAAATGGATTGAATTTTAAACTCTGTCTCAATATTGAGAATTTGGTTATGTTCTGATTTTTGTGGAGATAATTATCTTAGAAATACTGGTAGTGGTCTTACTAATGCACTTTTGGTACAAATTAGATATGGCTCCTATGTTGGTTTTGATTTGGTTATTGGATTCAGTAAATTTCTTATTAGTAACTCTTATACTGAGCATTTCAATTTTGAATTGTGTATTAGTTTGAGAACTTTTATGGTGAGATGATCTCTTGCAATTGCTAGTGATCTATTTTCATAAAACACTTTCATATATTGCTTATATGTTTGAAAGTGTTCATTGTATTCTCTTTTTCTCTGGGTATAAGTTCAGCTCTCTGGAGCTTTTTCAATCGAATTAAAAATTGTGCCTAGGTAAGTACTTCTCAAAGATGAAGTAAATATATGAAATTTGGCTAGTAACTGCTTGTTGTAATAGCATGCTGAGTTCTCAAAATTAAAATTAATTACTACTTTCAATTATTTATACATGTGTTCTGTTAAAACAATTTTGAGACCATTAAATATGTGTACTATCCCTTCAGTCATAAGCGAATAATGATTAACTTCATGACAAGACAGTGAGCACCATTAAGACTGTCAAGAGAATACTTTTGACTTTTCAACTCTTAAACTATTTCTTTCTCTGAAACAATATTTACAAAAATAATAAACACTGAATTCTTTTATACAATGTATTCTAATTTTATGTTTTATATTATATGTGATAACGGAGATTATATTGTGAGCACATTTAAAAGCAAAGTTTTTCATGTGACCTGAGTAGATATCAGGAGTTTCCTATTATCGTCAAGAATTACGTGCTATAAGATGCAAAGATACAGTCACGTGAGGAAAATTTGATATCATTGTACACTGAGAAATGCACCTGTAGCCAAGCAGGGCCCTTCAGACTTCAAGGGAAACTTTGCAAACTAAGACAGATAAACATTTATATGTATAATGTCTATTGGCTCTAGAGCTTTCTAAACGGCAATACCATATTCGTCATCAGACAATTTTGTAGGGAATAAAACTTCTGGAATTTCTTTTATTTAATTTTTATGCCTCTCTAGATATAAAGGGTTTGTTTTACCTTTAGAGATACACTGAGCTATGGGAACAAACACTTGGTGAGTCTCACTGTGTGGGCCTGGGTGTGCAGTCTCCAGCCCCTTACCCTTCATTTTGTACTTCTACTGTTATCTCACTTACCAAAAGGAGCCGAGGAGGCATTAAACTAATTCTACTGACTTTTTTTTTAATGTATGTTACTCTTGTCCTGAATCTACAGGATGTTACTACCACTAATAGCCACTTTTGCACCATTAAAAACAGCTTAAGTAACAACTTCCAGAGAAGTTCTTAGTTATAGGACTCTACCTGTTTCAATTCAGGGACTCTCCAGTTGCCTTGCTACCTACTTTCCATCTCCCAGAAATCCAGACACCTTGCTAAAACTGCCTCATAAGTTACTTGAGGTAACCTTCAGCTCAATAAGGTGTCTGCCCAGTGGGATTTACAGCATTACCCTTTCTAAAGACTGTACAAATATGTGGCAGCAGTGAGCTAGTAGACACCATGTGGGTCAAAACCATAATGCTAAAAATAAAACACTTAAATTCTCTTGAATACTACAGAAACAGCATTTAAGAATTTATTGAAAAAATAATTTATATGCTTCCATTTTATCTAGGATGAATTCTTTTTTTTTTTTTTTTTTTTTTTTTTTGGCGGTATGCGGGCCTCTCACTGTTGTGGCCTCTCCCGTTGCGGGGCACAGGTTCCGGACGCGCAGGCTCAGCGGCCATGGCTCACGGGTCCAGCTGCTCTGTGGCATGTGGGATCTTCCCGGACCGGGGCATGAACCCGTGTCCCTTGCATCGGCAGGAGGACTCTCAACCACTGTGCCACCAGGGAAGCCCTAGGATGAATTCTTAATCTCAGTTATAGACCTCCCTCTTCCTATATTCTTAAATATATATGCAGTAGTGTGCAGAACCTACTTCAGAATTTGTATTTGGGCAAATGCTCATGGTGAGCTGAGGTGACCATCTGTATAATTCATCAGAAAGATGAATGTACGTGAGGAGAAGCATAGTTTTACACGAATCACCTGTATAACTGCCTCAGATTTCCACATTATGTGCAATCCTACTTGGAATAAAATACTGAACTTTTTACCCATTAACAGATTTGCTAATAATATTAGTTATATTTTTGGTATTCAAAGTTTAGTTATCTGACCGCAGAGAGCTAGCCACTCATCATAACCCATTTAAATGCATATAAAGAAATTCTTTGATATTAGAGACACCTGGTTTTTACATAAAGCATAATGCCTAATTCAATTGTAGACACAGATGTCCACATTAATTACAATTTTATCATTCAGACAGCATTTATGCTAGCTTCATATGAACAATTTCCTTTACTTTTTCAATAAGTAATAAAGCTAGAGGCTAGAAATGGTAGAAACTGTAGATGAAAATCTGTATTTTTAGAATTAAATGTGAAAATGTGCGAAATTAAGAGATATTTACGTACATCTTTATGGCAACCTTTTACACTGCGTGACTAGCTCAAATATCTGTACAAAAATGGGGAGTGATAAATCCAATTGAAAATGTAATAATGCACGTATGTGCATGCATGTGTGCATACACACACACACAGGCAGACGCTGAATTTACAAAATGTATTGGGTAGCTGGTGGCCATAGTAGAATGAAGGACAGGAGGTTATGAAGAGGCATCCCAGACTCCAATTACAGTTATACATTAATTGTGCATTCATAAAAGCCTGACAAATAATTGTTTTTCCAGGAAGATATTATAAGTAACATTTTAACACATGTAGGAAGAAAACATCTTAAATTCTTAAAATCACAATTAGATAAATTAAACAGTACAATAAGCTGATGGCTATAAAGAACCCTCGTTATAAAGACTTGTCCATTCATGTTTGAAACAACACCATGTCCTTTATTCATTCTAACATATAGTTTCTGTTAAGTTTTTAACTGTTGTAATGCATGGAAAGTAAATATTTTGAAATATAATCTAATAGAAAGCCACATACACAGTTTAATCTGTTTATATTAAAAACATTTCTAAAGTGTGGCTAAAATTAGGTTTATTTTCAAATTACGTAAACTGGAAAGGTTATTTGAGTTGTTGTTTTCTAATAAGTAGATGATTAATTGCGTTTTCCTGAGCAATTCTGTCAGGACACGATGGTAATTTAGCTAATAACATGTTGTCTTGTGTTCTGAGAACACTGAAGAATCCAAATTTCATTTTCTGGGCAATGTACTGAGGTCATTTGGTACAAAAGAGAAAAGTGGGATAAAGTTTTAATGTTAACTGGGAAAAAATTCTGGGAATAAATACTTTTTTAATAGGAATATTAACACTTGCCTTTGTCACGTTAATTGCACATCTCACTTAAAAAATGGAAATGCTAAATATTTCTAGGGACATATCATTACATTTCAATAACTGGGATAATCAAAGTGAGTCCAATTTATCCTGAGGACAGTAAATCCGCAAAGGGGGAAAAGACAAACTATACATGAAAACACTTAGTCCCACTTTAAATTTTACAGTATCTATATATTTGTCTACGTATTTAAGGATGTAGTCAGCAAAAATATTCACATTAAACTATCAATACTTACAGAAATTATTTTTCTTCTACTCAGGAAGACCATTTGTACTAAGTTAACATGAGAAACTTAGAGGAAATCCTCCTTAGGAGACCTACTCAACTGATCATTTCTCTTTAGAATATAGTTCAGGAAAGTAATTAAAGAGGTCTCAGGTGTTTTCATCTGTAGGTCACTCCTTTCAATGCGAATTACAGTTCATGGGTAAAGTTGACATTTTTGCTGAAATAACATCAACTCAGTTTCTTCTAAACAAATGTCTACATCAAAAGACTGTAATTATTGCACAATTCGTGGCAGTGAAGTGACCAAGGATTAGATGGTCATTTATGCTCTTACCTTTAGGTGCAGTGCCTTCTCAAGAAAGCCTAATGTGGACAAGCTAGCAGAGGATGTGAAAGCAGGTGAGTCCATCTGCTTATGTTTTGTATTACTCTTTCCATCCGAAATCACCTTAATCAGCTATTTTACCATTGAAATAACATACAAAGGAAGGAATTAATAGTTACCAGTTGTGCAATAATATAAGTCATAATGGAAGTGTTTTGTGAGCAAACTTCACACTGCCACCCCCAACACACACATACACACACACACGCAAGTTTAATATGCCAAATGGAAGTGTATTAATAGTGGTTCACTTTTCCAGTATTTCTCAAGGTATGGTTCACTGACCCAATTAACAGTGGCAGTCAGAAAGTGGAAATTGTGATTACGTCCCCTAGGAAAACTATATACTATATGAAGAAGAAAACTGTAAGGGCTAAGAAAGTAAAAATGTTCAGTTTGTATCTTATTTCTACTGGAGGGTGCAGGGATTGGGAAGGAGACGTGGAGAAAAAGCCCAATCAAGACTTCATGGGATTAAGGACTGTGGAAAACTCTTTGCCAAGCGCACAGTTCTAAATGCTTGGCTGCACATTCTCAGGATGAAATGATAGAGAAAAGGTATGGACAGACGTAGGGCTTCCTCATGTCCAAACTGAACTCATATATTTTCATTTGCTCTTTTAAACTACAAGAAGAGTGTTAACTGAATGATCCTATGAAATGCAACAGAGTTCAGATAGCTTAGAGAATCATAAATATAGAAATGGCACTTTATTTTATTCCTGGAGGGAAAGGGTTGTTTTGGGCACTTTCCATGGCTCAGGGAGCAGATTTGTTAATTTCCTGGCAATAGAGAAATCTTAACCTCAGATTCTTAGCCATGTAATTCCTGTTCATCAGCAACTGAGTCCAAACTGGAACACTGGGAAAGGAGAACGAACATTCACCCATCAAATGTGTGGGTTGTTACCAGATCAGTGGCACCTCACAGCCTCTGTTCCTGTGTGCAGCTTTGCTATAAGAAAGGTAGCTAGTTAAGGACATATGTACCTTAGAAAGACTCTGACATATATTTTCAACTGTAGTGAGTTAGGCAGAACGCAAAGCAGAGTAATAAGAGTTAATGTTTTCACCTATTTATTTTTATATTTCACATGTATATTTTATATGTTCAATGTAGGCAAGAATTGCTAATGTTACTGTGAGGTGAAATGTTAAAAGTAACTCAGGAACAGGTAGTATATGTAAAGACCAACACAAATGCATGGAAAACATGGGTGAAAAGAGAAAAGGATAAGGTTTAAATGATTCAAAACCTAAACAAAATTAATATATAGATATACTATCCTCCATTCGGTGCATGAGAAAATTATTTGATATTGGAATTAAATATCTTTATTTTCTGGTTTTCTTGAATACAACTTCTTCAAATTTTCAATGATTTCAGGAATTTAAAAAACTAGCTATTTTTAATCTGGGTTCCAAGAGAAAGAGAAATACGCTGAATTGATTGCTATACCTTGGAAAACGTCAATTTTACTATTTTGACCAAATAGGCTAGAAATAATGGGACCCTATTGCCTTCATATTCCAATATTACTTCCAAAATAAGAGCAAGTAAAATCATGCTCAGGATTCTTTGACTATAAGAAACAATACCTTCTTAGAAGGCAAATGAAAGAAATTCAAGATCAGTAACAATAGAGAAAAGAGTCAACAAAAGGTTTCAAAATTCTAGCATTATAAGATTAAGCTTAATAATCACAAGACTCTCAGTGTTCACACAGCTGTCATAAAAAGTGAAAGTTAAAATTATTCTTGGTAAATTCATGTGTCTGTACAAGGTGTCATCTTCAGGTTACCTTGGCTTGAGTTAAAGACCTTGTCGTTTGAATTTTTCATGAAAGCCTCTCTGTGGCTTGAAAGCTTGAAGTTGTTCTCCAGTGTGCAGTCCTAGCCTCTGGCACACTGTGTGATTAATGGCAACTAGTTTGATTAGTTTAAATCTGGAACATAAATTTTAATTCAGCTTCCTTTTCCCCTCTTAACAGTTCTGCCTGACATCCCTGTCATGCACAGGCAAAAATCTTTATTTTCAGAAGGAATAAATCCTTATGGATTTGAGAGAAATAAGTCATCTGGGATGAGGAACTAGTAAATATATTGCCAAATTTTCACTTTAGATACCATACGCCTAAAGAAATATGGATGCCCCTTACCTGAGATTAAACAATGCTTTTCAAAGTCTCTGGAGTCTGGATATATAGTTGCTGATCAATGGTTATTTTTATCACAATTTTCAAAGAAAGGATCACCAACTTAGCTTTAGAATGTAAAATCAGTCTTCAGACTTTGCTATTATGACTTTGATGTTTGTATGCCTGACTCAACACAGAAAACCCAAAAGATCTGGAAAGGGCCATAGAGCAATGTGCTTTCATAAGGGAAGTGTTTTGTTTAAATTTTTCTAATGTTTTATGAACAGTTATATGAAGCAGATGTAGCCTACTGAAGTCAATGGCTAGATGAAATATAGTTATATCAATAATTTCGCTCTACTATAAGTCCTATATCCTGGGAACAGAGCAGGTGCTCTGCTGGCAGCAAGAAGGGACAGTCAGTTTTGCTGCTACTAAGATACCTGGGTAGAGAAGCAGCACTCCAGAGCCCCTGGTGTGTGATTAAAAACTCCCTCCCCCTTGTGCTGAAAGTCTCAATCATTTGAATCTATCTCCTTTGCAGTGTCTATGTGGAGATATTCACAAGTCTGAATAAAAATGAGGTACATTTCACGTTAGTATGTTATTAAAAATTTAGCTCTAGCATTCCTGGTGACAAGTGACATATTCAAGCAAATAGCTGTGTTACCACTTCTGGGCTTTATCATATTAAAGAGGAAATATGTTGCTAAAAATATGATGACCCCTGTCACTTTATTGCTATGGTCTAAGCAATCATGGCTAATTAATGATTTTCTGTATCATCTAAGACAAATCAAGAATTCCATCTAGAGCAGTTATTGCAGAAATATACTGTGTTAGGCCCCAGTTAAGCTTTTGTTGATTTGAAGTAACACTTTTCCTACATAAAAAGTACAAAAATACTCACTGAAGGTTACTGAGAAGTTGTTTGATTTGACATAAAGATGAAGACACACTTCTTTTCTGAGACAGTATACTTTGTGATTCACAGGATAACTTGCATCACACGCAATTTAATGAAAGCTCTCAAATAAGCGATTTTATTCCTATCCATGATTGCAGACATTTACAAAACCATAACATCTGAGTTCACCTTAAAAAATAACTTATATAAAGCAGTGATATACACAGCACAAAATAGATCAGGGAGGGGCAGGAGCAACTTTTAATAATTAAAATGTAAACGTGAAAAAAAGGATGGAATAAAAGTCCCTACTTATTTCTACTTAAGATGTCATGTGATAGTATTTTACAATGTCCTGTGGGTCAATGTATGTATGTGCATGTGTCCATATAACATACACACATACAATACATTCTCTTTCCCACACATATACATACACAGATAATCATTTGCAGTTCCGTTGAGGGCAATTCTAATATGCCGCTCTGTACAGTTGTTCGAATCACGTTTGGACCCGCTTTCTTCACAAAATAGGGGAGAGAGCAGGAAATAAAAAGGTTGGTTTGGTGTGACTGAGATTCCTTTGTTTAACTGTACACTGTGATGAATAATTTTCTTCCGTAGTAGTTCTGTGAAGGGCTGACTCACTGTGGTTTCCATGAGGAGACTTGGTAATGGATCACACACTCATTGTCATGCTAGGGGAGTACTAGAAGGAGAGAAGAATCCATATTTTAACAACAATTCTTCTACAGGCCACTAACATTTTCCTTGGTAAACAATAGTAACTGTGAATTTTAATGTCTTTTATGCACAAGCTTTAAATACAGCATAAAAATAAGAAAGCATAAAAAGAGTAAAATTATATAGAATTGACTGTCCTGAACTGTTAAATATTTCCTCTGGAAAGCAAGCAGTCTCATTCTCTCTCTGAGCTTAGGGGTTTGATAAGTATCTAGTCCCTCAGCTTTCTCCTAGCCAGATTCATGTTTCATAGGCCCTTGGAACAATTTGGGTAAATCTAGTCCAAGGTTGATTCATAATAATCAAATACGTGTGAGGGATAGGATAGTCTTTGTTAGCTGTGTAAACTTGGGAGGTTACTAACCTCTCTGTGCTTGTTTCCTCACCTGTAAAATCAGCTTAATGATAGTATCGATCTTAAACGGGTTTTGGGAGGACTGACTATAAAACCCTTAAAACTATGTATTTATTGAATACACGGAAAGTGCTCAGTAAATGCTGGAGTAATAGTATAACTCCCAGCTGGCCATAAGAAATCCTTATTAAAGCATTTAGAAAATACTTAAGAGTCTGATTTATACTTTAGCATATAAACTTCTTCCTTGAAGCTGTGACTCCTAGCTCAATCCACAAGCATTTCTGGGTGGGAGTAGGGGCATTCTTGTTACATGTTACTTGTCAGTTTGAGGCTGACCATTGGTAAAAGGCGAGACTTTCAGAAATTTGGAAAAGTGGTCTTAACAAATGACAAACAGCAATTATTTTGATAATGATGCCAATCTACCCTCATATGCTTGAGGAATATACTGTGACAGAAAAGTTCTAGAGCAGCTCTGCCCAACAGATGGGCAAAATTCAACGATGGACATGTTCCACAACCTGTGGTGTCCAGTATGAAAGCCACTAGCCACATGTGGCAACTTGAGCCCACGAAGCGTGGCCAGTGCCACTGAGGAACTAAAATTTTTTTTTTTTTTGGTACGCTGGCCTCTCACTGTTGTGGCCTCTCCCGTTGCGGAGCACAGGCTCCAGATGCGCAGGCTCAGTGGCCGTGGCTCACGGGCCCAGCCGCTCCACGGCATGTGGGATCTTCCTGGACCGGGGCACGAACCCGTGTCCCCTGCATCGGCAGGCGGACTCTCAACCACTGCGCCACCAGGGAAGCCCAGGAACTAAAATTTTAATGTTATTTAACTTTAACTTATTTAAATATCTCCACGTAGCTGGTGGCCACCATCTTGGACAGCACATTATAGATCCCCTGTGATGGGAAGGAGGAGCGTCTATTTCCAAGTGGTAACGGTTTCCATATTTAATATGACCTCTTGAATATTTTAAATGCTTTATGAGAACCTGTGAGGACCAGGGCAAAAGGGAATTCCTTTTAATGCGCTAATAATGATTGCACCTCATGGAAAGAGGCAGATAAAGTGAGAGGGTTTGGTCCCAGGCTGCAGGGGCTTAACCAGGAACAGTGATGGTCCTGGGAAGGGGAGCATGAACCTTCTAAAAAAGGAACAGACAGAACAGAAAGAAGTGAATTCCAAATGAGCGGAGGTCGTGCAGGAACCAGAAACGAAGTATAAGGTGTGTACTAGATAGGGATGGATTTGTTAATATGGTGAAAGCAGGATTTCCCAGGGAAGAGCGCAGGGTGACAGTGGCTCAGCTGGCAGAAGTCTGGACTGGAGGTCATTAGAGTTTGATCTAGTGCTCAAACCAAAAAGCCCACATTGATCCTGAGTAAAAGCAGATGACTAAGCCTGAAAACGGGTCACTGGACCTTAGGGGGAGGATTGTTAATCCTTTAAACACAGGTCAAATCAAGGAAAAATCTACTTGTTAATCCCTTAATAGCCTCAAATTTCCTCAGTATAGGAAAGCTAATTTATATATGTTACTGACCTTCCACATTGGATTACAGTGAGTAGGGTGATATAAAGGGGAGACTGACAGAGAAGCGAAAGGGGATTCAGTTTGATAGAAAAACTCCCTCTTTATGCTTGATAGTGGCAATGAAAAAGCAAAGCTAAACAAAACCCAAAACCCCCAAACAATCATTGAGAAGGATCAGTGAAGTGGAGCCCATCCCGTCCCTGAGCTGGGAGGGGATCTACCCCCATCTCATCAGGAGATACCATGCAAATCTCCACTACAAATAATGACAGCACACTGCCATGACCTATCCACAACCTTTGACAAAATAATCATATTTTGGCATTTGACTTTCAGGGGCAAGACTAAACAAGGAGATAAATGGATACTAAGGTTTTATTAAAAGTAGAAAACATACGAATATGGCAAAATGGGCATAGGAAATTTAATCTATGCTTTCTATGGCTACTGCTTATTTATAGTAAGGATCGGTGAGCCAATCAGTACTGCCCAGTAGAACCTTCTGTGATGATGGATATGTTCTATTCTGTGCTGTTCAGTACAGCGCCCACACATGGCTGCTGAGCTCTTAAAACGTAGCTAGTGTAACTTAGGAACTGAAAATTTAACTGTATTTAATTTTAAATAGCGCAGCTAGATCATCAATCATTATTTTTTCTATTTTTTTTTTTTTTTTTGGCGGTATGCGGGCCTCTCACTGTTGTGGCCTCTCCTGTTGTGGAGCACAGGCTCCGGACGCGCAGGCTCAGCGGCCATGGCTCACGGGCCCAGCCGCTCTGCGGCATGTGGGATCCTCCCGGACCGGGGCACGAACCCGTGTCCCCTGCATCGGCAGGCAGGCGGACTCTCAACCACTGCACCACCAGGGAAGCCCATCAATCATTATTTTAAAGACAAAGCTTTTAATGGGTATATTGTGCCAATCTAAAAACAGTGAAAGACTTTAAAGCTTTTTTAAAGTCTCCTTTTTTAAAAAGGACTTCAAAGGATATGTTGGAAAAAAATTTTCTGGATAAGTCATAATTAATTCTAGAGACCATCTCATTTAATGCACATCCTGAATAATCAGATTTTAAAAATTCCTGAATCCTTTTTTCACAAGGATTATTCCAGTTCAGTCAAATGCAATGTAACATTAGGGAATATAGTTAAGAATATATTATAGCCTTCATTCTAATTATACACCATTAAAAGTATGTGTATATAGAGACAAGTATATATGCACATTCTCTGCTACCAAGCATGGTTATTGGTTGCTCCCATTTCTTAGCATTGGCAATTGTTAGGATTTTTAACCTGTGATATTTCAAATATCTTAAGCAAATCTTACAGTAAAATGAGAATTTGTTACAGATTCATTGGGAAGTTAAGAGAGTTAGGCTTATTCAGGGAGGAAACTGAGTGGAAAATAGGGTACAACATGAAAGTCAGGGCCAGATTCAGTCAGAAAGGATGGAAGCACCATCTCCAAGCAATACAGCTCAAAAATTAGCAAGCATCTAATGAAATTTAAATTTTGAATAGTACAAGTAACTGTAAAATGATGCCCTAAGTGTATTTGGTACAGTAAAACAGATTGTATTTGTGTGTGACTGTCTTTATAAGCGATGGGCTATTTGCACTGCTAAGGCTGTAAACTGCTCGTCTGCTGCTGCCTTTATTGAAACTCCTTCAACTAAGTAAGATTGAGGGAAATTGCAAACTTTCTAGGGAAACTCACAGAATGTGCCAGCAAAAAGGAATTTTGCTATTGATTACTATTCAAGCAGAAGTGGCTTACAGTTTTCTAGAAGTAGAAGAGCAAGTGTTAAATGGGGTATCGTATTTAGAGACATAAAATATTCATGGTGTATTGTCCTGAGACCACACTGCAATGTTTCTGTTGTACTGCTGCATCAATATGCCATGACATATTCTAGTGTTTGTGTCAGAATGCTGTGATATCAGGTTGCCCTGATATCACAGCATTCAAAACTATTCTGAGTCTGGTTCTCCTCGATCAAATGATAAAATGGCCTTACAGTGCTGTTGACTGCATCAGTGTTTGGTTATGCATGTAAAACATGAGCTAGAGAATTTATTATACCCAGTTCATGTACCATGGACTCCATCAGAAATATCCATTAAATCTTCGAACAATGTGCATACATTCCTGTTCACACACTTCAAGAACACTTCAGATCTTACATTTCTCTTCATACACTTCAAGAACACTTCAGATCTTACATTTCTATTTCTAAGCATCTATATAATATTTTTTCTTAATGAGAGATAATACTACAGGTACCTGAGCTGAACTAAAGTGAAATAAATCTAGTGTGTATGTGACTATGTAAAAAAAAAAATTGGGGCATATGTGATTTCTTTACAAGAGAAGAAAATGAAAAAAGGCAGTAAGGGTAATAGGAAATGATCTACCACCTTGTTTCTAATTTCTATTTGACACCATGATTTTAATAGCATGTTTGCTCAGTATGGTGCAAATATTCTGCTAAATTAATTCAAGAAATAAGACTAACTGCTTACTTTACTTGAGAGGCACGAAGCACTATTCCTTGAATTAAGCCTTTTTGTATTATGTTTTTAAAGCCAAACATTTTATAGAGTTTGAACACTAGGGGGCATCTTTGTTTCTTGAAATAAAGGCTTTTTTTGGATCCCCCCCCAAAAGAGTCTGAATGTTGAAACATTTTTTGATTCCTATTTTCTTGTGTAAAGTGTGTTGGCACTGCAAGGTTTCTGCCTTTGGATTGGACATTTCTGTTTCTATATTGATTACATTAAGTAGTATGTGTAAGGTGACTGGGATAGTGTCTGTACATGATAATCAGTCAATAGATATTTGCTGTCTGCCCAGGCCTCTTATGTGGTTAAACTTCAAGATAAAGACCGACAAACCCTCAAAAGGCAGACTGTTCAAAAATCTATGCTTTTCAGACTTATGTGCATTAGAAACCACTAGAATTCAGTTTGCATGTTTAGTTACTGGAAATGTTTTCTTTTTAAAAATTATTTATTTTTAATTGGAGTATAATTGCTTTACAGTGTTGTGTTAGTTTCTGCTGTACAGTGAAGTGAATCAGCTATATGTATACATATATCCCCTCCCTCTTGGACCTCCTGGTTTTCCTTGATGATAGTAAAGCTAACTTAGTGGAGATACCTAGTCTATTTACTTCAAGGCCTTACTACATTTGTCAGCAATGAATCTCTTTTGTCTTCTTCCTCTCTGTTCTCTTTTCTTGATCTTTTAAAAAGGTGCAAACAAAAATGTGTGGATGTGATAGAGGAAGCCACAGATAACCAGGGTGTCACTCATAGCATGTAGACCCCTCACCTGGCAGACAGAACAGCGCAGCCAGTGTGGACCCGCTTCCAAGGCTGCACTACCCTCCAGGCGGTGGTGCAGGTTCTCAACCATCATCCAAGTATTTCTCTTTTGGGGACTTTGCTAGTGGGGACAGGAGAGAGGGAGGGGGGAGACAGGAGGGAGCTTCTGTTTTCTGCTAACTCTGCACAGCAGTCTGGCGTTTTACCTGCTTCTTGGCTTTAAGGGTAGCGAGGCTGGGTCAGGAGTCAGGGGTGGGGGAAGCCCTACTCCAGTGGCTCTATATGCTACGCACATATTCCCAGAGGGATCTGCTATCCAGCATGTGCATAATCCACTTGGGGTTAAAGGATGAGGCTGGTGTTTATTCTGCACAAAGTAGTTTTTTAAGTCCTGTTCTATCTGATTCTCTGATCCCCGTGAAGAGCTTTCTGATGCCAACTCTGAAGCAGCTCCCCTCTCTGGCAAACAAGGCGGCAGTCGCCCACAACAAATCTGGGAAGGAAGGAGGAGAGTTCCTGTCGTCGCTGCCCCTAAAGCTAAAGTCACGTGGAACCTTTTTAAAGAAGTTTTCTTTTCCAATACAAAATTAATACTTTCCTTGGTGCTCTTAAAACACCTGGTTTATATCTATTGTAGCACTTATTAATCTGTCATATGGTTTAATTAGTTGTGTAAACATGTTTTTCCCATCAGATTGCATTCTTTGAGGTTAGGGATGTATTATGTTTGTTTCAGAATATTTTGTCCTTAACCTAGTGCTTTGCATAGTGCAGGCTCAATACATGTTGAATTGAACTGAATTAATTATCATGTACCTCACTGAATTATACCATTACTGGAAGAATTAGCATAAAATGAAATTAATGTCTCTAATTAGATAAAGTGAACATTAATTAATTAAAATTAACTAATTTGTCCATAGTCTTGAAGCAAACTAGTGAAAGAAACGGGCTCTAAGAAATCCCATAATCCTAAGCATTATGAAAAACTATATAGTTCCTCACATTTTTCTATTTCCTCATCGACAGGCTAATCTTTTGATTTCTTTAAATATGAGTTTTTATGTATACCTTCTTGGTTCTCACTAATCATAAATATCCTGCAAATAAAACAGATAAACTAAAGATCATAATATTATTTCTAGTTTTAACAGAAATTAAAGTCTAAAAACAAGGGAAGTCTTGTCCCATGCCGAGGTGCTAGGTCAACACCAAGAAATAAAGGAAACCACAGAACACTCCATCTTGGGTTCCATTTTGGGAAGCAGCCATTCTGTGCAAAAGTAGGTATGTTATTAGCCACCGCTTCAAATTCTGATGGCATCAACTCTGGTAAAGGTCTGGGCAAAATGAAGGTAATTTTCTCTTCTGATTCTGTTTATAGTTTGGTAGATCCTCCATTACTTTAATGATGGCGGTACATGTATTGGAGGCACTGATTCTATGAACATGAAACTAGTTTGGGTTCTGAACTCCTTTATTCCAGTTCAGGAGTTCTTAGCAGAGAATGTGCATCAGCATCACTGACGAAGCTTTTTCACATGGGAGGATGCCTGGCCCCACTCCTGGAAATTCTGATTTGCTGGGTCCAGGGAGGGTTCTGGGAAATTGTATTTTTAAAAATCCTATAGATGCTTCTTATGTGAAATATTAGTTAATAAATTATTGTATAATGCAATAAGTCCTTGAGAAAAGATACCATGTTGTCCTTTTGGTCTTTCCAGTGCCTAGCACATTGCTTTGGCCTGTAGACAGTGCTCAGTGACTGTTAAATGAAGGAATAAATTTTATCGCTTCTCCATTTGCTCCTATCTACTTCTGTGGAGAAATGAAATGATATTGCCTTTGCTTAACACTATAGTCACACAGAAAACGACGTGGATATCCAGTTCAGGTTAAATGTAAATAACTCGTTAACATACAAGACAGGAAAGTCTAGTGCATAATGTAAAGACATCTTAGAGACAATTTTCAGAGCTTTCAGGACAGCACTGAGAATAAACCTGGTTTTGCAGTGATCAAAGACATTTTAGTAATGTGAAAAATTTATAAAAACGATCACATATGCAACCTGTTTCTAGTACGTTCTTTTATGGTGGATGTTTTCTAACGTAAAATTAGTATTAAAGTTTTTGTCTTTGTAACTATGTACATAGAATTGGAGTAGAAAGTTTATTTTTTAATACTTTCAAAGAAATTCCACTTAGTTTTCTAACTTTTAAAAGATCAACCTATTGAACTCTAGATAAACAGTCGTAAAAATGGCTTTATGCATTTATTCTAAAGAAGAGCTTCAGAAATAAAATCTGGATATAGTAACGTAGTCAAGGGAATACTTACACTCTCACTCTGAAAAGGATTTAAGAAATTTCCCCCCATTTCGCCATCATCCCTAGGAGTGCCCGGCTGATTACTCAGGCTCATATTATTGGGAGAATTCTGTAAACAAGATTTAGAAAACAAAGCATTTTGAAGATTTTAATTTCCCTTTTACATGGTACTGTTTCAAACATGGAATCTATACCATCATCTCTAAGGACAAAGCAGACTTATAATTCCAATCTCAGACTTCTACCATGGATTCTGTTCATTCTTTGCACCTTGACAAGTACTAATCCTTTCCCAAATGAAAATTAAAAAACAGAAAACCCAAAATAATTCACTGTAACTCTTTGTCTTAGTCTCAGAATCATTTATTCCATTTCCCACTCTCAGTTCATAGAGTTCCTAGACTTCTGGAGAGTTTAAGAAACATTCCCAGGAGGGGCATGATAAAGTGTGCATTCTACCCACTGATCAGGTGGGATGGAACAATAACTCCCCGGGTGATTTTACTAATCAAACTCGAAAGGTCACTGTTTTGATAAATATTTCCCTTTAATTCTACATGTGGTTTACATAGTAACACGACTTTAACCATTATTTTTATATGAACCATAAGGAAAAAAGGAAAATGGTTAACGATAGTTAAGAACAAGAGAAATAAATACCTCAGGACTTGAGAATTCAGTATGTACTTGTACAGGAAAAGGAGGCTCAGAGGTGGAGTGATTTAGAACCCTTTCCTATCATTTGTTTGAGCAGATTTATTTGAAACTTTTAAGATAAAATGGCTGATATTAGCAATCTAATCAAACACAAAGTTAACAGTATACTGCTTTATATTCTATTTAAGTTCGCTAGTCTTGTTTTTGCTGTGCGACTTTAGCCACGTGAGGTCATCTGATACTCCACGTCGATAGGGAATACAGAATGGCAGCGGCGTATAAAGCATGCTCACACAGGATTGCAACTGTGACTAAGGGATTCTTGTAAAAATAAACTTCAAGGTTAAAAACTTTTACTTGTTATTTCAAACGTAAGCCAGGTTTTAGAGTTTTTTCCTGAGCTGTTGCCATTTTATATTTTGTTTTTGAATAAGTTTTTAGATTTTTTTACACAAAATTGCTCTGAGGATTTTGACTTAACTAAACCAAGTTAGGCAATAAAAACGAAAATGTCATGAATGGGTTATCCCCAGAAGAATATGTGCTTTTTAAAAATATGGTTAAACTGTAAAGCAGAGACAGGTAGATGAGCTGGTAGAAATAGAGCTTGTATCTTGTCCTGCTGTGCACCCCACAGGGAGGATCTGAGAACAGGGATCCTCTGAAGTCCGTAGGAGCTCCATTTGCCAGTGAACCCCAAGGGCTGGGGAACCACAGCTTAATGGAATAAAGAGGATTCTATTTTTTTTTTTTTTGGAAAATTTTTTTTTCTCTGGAAATGTTAGTTTCCCAAGTAACTGGACTTTGAAATGAACATGGATAACCTGATTTCCTGAAAAAAAAAAATTAAGTAAAATTGAAATGCAATTAACTAAGCTATAGGTAACTAAGCTACAACTCATGAATAAAGTTATTAATCAGCTGTGTCTTGAAAGCAGGAATGATAATGCTTACTTAGCTCAAAAAAGGGCAAATGTATAAAAACACTATAAGATTTACCCAAAATCTATAAGTCTTTGGTGAAGGCAGATTTGTCATTTCATACATAATGGAGAAACTGGCAATCTTGGAATAAAAAATAATCTAACATACCTATACAGGGGTATTTGAACATGTATTTACAAGCTGCATACTTTTACATATTCAAACAGATATATGAAACGAGCCCTGTCCATCCTTGCATAATATTCACACTCCTAGCCTTAAGTACGTGAGGTGCCCTGAGAGGAGCAGCATATCTCTGACTAAACTGGGGTGCTCCCAGACTCTGCTGCACTTTTGCCATGTATCATTGCTTTTTTAATTTTTTTAAAAAAGTTTTATTGGAGTATAGTTGATTTACAATGTTGTGTTAGTTTCAGGTGTATAGCAAAGTGTATCAGTTATACATGTACATGTATCTACTCTTTTTTAGATTCTTTTCCCATATGGGCCATTATAGAGTATTGAGTAGAGTTCCCTGTGTGATACAGTAGGTCCTTATTAGTTGTCTCTTTTATATATAGTAGTGTGTATATGTCAATCCCAATCTCCCAATGTATCCCTTGCTCCTTACCACAGGTAACTATAAGTTTGTTTTCCACATCTGTAACTCTATTTTTGTTTTGTAGATAAGTTCATTTGTATCCTTTTTTTAAACTCCACATTGAAGTGATATCATTTCTTGATTTGCAATTCTGAAAGTTTGGCTACCTTCAAATTGATTCCTGACTCAAAGTGTCGATTTAAAAATATCTGAAGTTGGGCTTCCCTGGTGGCGCAGTGGTTGAGAGTCCGCCTGCCGAGGCAGGGGACACGGGTTCATGCCCCGGTCCGGGAAGATCCCACGTGCTGCGGAGCAGCTGGGCCCGTGAGCCATGGCTGCTGAGCCTGCGTGTCCAGAGCCTGTGCTCCGCAACGGGAGAGGCCACAACAGTGAGAGGCCCGCATACCGCAAAAAAAAAAAAAAAAAAAAAAAAAAAAATCTGAAGTTTAAAAGTAACATTACAGTAATATTTAAATACATATAAAACACTTCATGGTGTTTCTGTTTTCCATGCTATCTTTTCATAGCATGGTGGCTCAGCATTAAATGTTTTTAGGGGGCAGTGGTGGTGGTGTATATGAGAACATTGAGAGGCGGATTAAAAGCACACATTCAACACACAAAACTGAGCTAGTATCAGATCTCTGAAACCTCTTCCTATCTAGCTCACTGGGTATATTTGAAAATCATGAAATGATAGAACACCTTTAAAAAATCTGAGGTAATCTCTGCAAAATGTTGTGAAAACAACAAAAGTTGCTCAATGAGGAGTCTTAAGGAAATTGTGCTGTCCATGGTCCCTGGGTGACATGATGAAGATATAGCTAAAGATATACTCAGTATTGGTATCTGAGGAACAGCTAAGACAATGGTTCCAAGCACCAACCCAGAGCAGGTTATGACGGTGGGTGGCAATGAACTGTGTGTATGCTGCATTTAACTGTAGCTATGTTTGTGTGCAGTATCTCCAGTAGATTTCATCAACAAGGCAAGAATATAATGCACAAAAAGGGCGTAGGTTGGTCAAACAACTTCTTAAAATGGAGTAAGAGATTAAAAAAATGTAATACTGATGCTTGACAAAATACAGGTTTAACTGGAGAATTAGGAAGATGCAGCTAGAGACCCAAGAGCAAGTTTGAACACAATTGCTAAGCAGAAGTGGTTAAGATCATCTTCTGATTCACAAACAAGAATGACTAGAAAAAGAATAGGATGAAAAGGAATGAGCCCAGGAAATAAGAGAAAAGGGAGAAGAGAGCTTCTTGAGGTGGCCAGACATGTGGTGGAAAAGGAAGAGGTGGGGAAAACGAAGTTAGTGACAACTTGCATAGCTTGGAGTAAAAGGCTGAAAAATTCAGCTGTGAGTCGAAAGACGTAGGGGAAAAATAATTGGGAGGGGGGTTTATAATACGTTTGATGCTGCTGATTAGAGATAAAGTGACAGACAAGTGGAGATGGGACAGACAATAGTGGTACCATCACCCAGACAGCCTGGTTAGAGCCTGGAGCCAAGGAATGAGGAGTGGGGGCAGGGCAGAAATGAGATGCTTAGGAGCCCATTTGAAGGTGGATGCAACCAGTCATTTCCAGTACATTGTTAAGTGGCAAGTTTATTACTTGGGCATAATTCTTTTTTATTTATTTATTTATTTTTCTTTATTTTTACTTATTTATTTTGGCTGCCACGCGCGGCATGCAGGAGGATCTTATTTCCCTGACTAGGGATCGAACCCATACCCCTTGCAGTAGAAGCGCAGAGTCTTAACCACTGGACCGCCGGGGAATTCCCTTGGGCATAATTCTTATGTCAGTTGAAGTGTACTTGAACTTTCCTTTGTAAACTTTTTCCCTGTTGTATTTGTTTGGTCTCCTTAGTTATACTGAGCTTCTTGAGGGCAGAGACCATATCTTGTTTGTCTTTGGAATTGCATAGCCCAGAATAATGCCTTGGCACATTAATGTTTACTGAATGAAGGAATTCCTGCCGAAGTACAAACCATTTGAGGCCAAAGATTATGTTTGTATTTAAAGAAGTCTTTTGTATTTCCCCATAGTGCACAAGGCAATACTCAATACATAAAAGTACACAATGGGTGGTCAATTAATGCTTAAAGAATAAACAGTAATCACTAGGCAAGAGAATGTTAGCAGCAGCAGGCACAGTGTGGTGGAAAAACTTGCTTCTGGGTATAGGAATGGGAAAATAAGCATAGAAGGAATAGCAATGGATCTGATATGAGGGCAGATTAGAAGATGGTATTATGGCCCTTAAAATTTTTTTAAGTGCTTTATAAATTACAAAGTACGTTCCCGTATAGAATTTCATTTACATCTATGTAGTGTACAAGGTTGTCAGTGGAAACTTTACGAAGACGGCCTTAAGCAATCTGGATGTTCCCGCCTTTGTGTAATGAAGAATTATCTTTAGACATTAGAATATGTTTCTCAAATACAACTTCAGACATTTTACTGTGACCACAAAGCACAATTCAGCCAACATCAATTGTTAGATACCTAAGACAGCCAATACAATCACGTTCATCTGGTTTGTAAAGGTGCTTCCCAGAAAGAAGGCTCTAACGGTATTATACAATTAATCTTATTTTGAAAACAGGGTTTTTGAAGGCTTACCTAATACTATTTCTCACAGAGGTAAGATGGTGCCGTTTGTATATATCTATTTTTAGAAAAGAAAAAGATCTTCCTGATTGTTTCTAAACACAGACATCCAAAGTGCATGATGAAGTTCCTAGGCCAAGCAGCCAGGCGATGCAGATACAATGTCAGAATGCCAATTAAACGCTCTCTCTCTTTTTTTTTTAGCTTGAAGTCTTAATTTATAAGTGTCTATAGCTCAACTTCATTTTATTTTTCTTGGCATCAGGAATTTTACTTTATTATACATGAATATAAATTCAAAGTAGAATTAAAAATGAAGTCATCCTTTAATGAATTTCTGTATTTATTGATATAAAGAAGACTTCTGAGAGAGTCATTCTAGTGGTAGTTAATAATTAGTTTTATCAGCCATTCTAAATATACATTTGACCCACAGAGAAGTATTTTAAAATTCATCATCACCTAAAAAGTATTTAGGTATTCTTCAAAAAATATACGGCATCTTACCAAAGGATTAATTTTAGAAACTCAGACGACTGACAGAGGAAAAACAGAGACATGTGCTATTGGAAGGGTCACTTTCCTACTTCTATTAATATAATTTTCCTCTAATTACTTTCTTACTCTATTCTGTGGAACTATAATAATGATTGAGGACATCAGCATTGCCTGATAAGAGTTTGGAATACAAATGAGATGTATAAATGCAATGCCCTTACAACATATAATAACCACTTTTTCAAATTTACCTCTTTTCGTGTTGCTCTAGATTTCTTTACATTTTCAAAAGATTAAAGTATGTCAGTTTGCTTTACAAATGCGTAACATCATAATGTGATTAAACTGATTATTATTTGTTTGGATATCAATTAATCATGTATATCACATCCTGTAAATGAATCCTAGCATGCTTTGAAATATTCTTAAAAGACTAATTTTACCCTTTCCTACAGATTATATGCATTAATATTTTAAACTTCTACTTAATTATATTTGGCCTTCTACTTTCAAACTCTTTAAGAACAAAAGTCATAATGTTATTCTCAAACTTAATAAGAGTTCTGTGTAGAATAAAACACAGATAAAAAACAACACAATACATAATACTCACCTTGGAAATACTGTCCATATCTCCTGAGCCTAAAACAAAATATGGAAAGAAAGCCTTTATTAGGTAATGATTCTATCTGTAAATTAAATACTCCTTTAAAATAAACTAATGTAGTAATGCAGTACACTGTATGTATTTTGCAGTGTATATCTCCTAGACTTTTGAATCTCAAAAAATTACTTTTCTCTTATACTGTGTGGTAAGTAAGTATCATCTGATGACAAATGCAAGTAAGAGTTGTACCTTTCCTTCCCAATCATCTACTTTTTCTGGTAATGCCAGAATAAAAAACTATTGCTATCATAAATTCCTGAAAGTGAAACAGTAGACATATATATCCTACTCAATTCAAAATTTTAAAATGTGTACACCAATACACATGTGTATATATATATTTATAGATATGTAAATAGAGAGCAAGAGAGAGAGAGAGATCTCTACTTTCTGAAATGATGCTTCTGTACATCTGATAAAGTACAAAACAGGCATTTGCAACAATACCTGACAAGATTCTGAACCATGTTTTACTATAATAACCAAAATCAAAGCATAATATTTTTAAGAAAATTTTGGCAGCAACAAATATTCATGGCAGTCCATCAAAAGTAAAAATGTCTTCAAAATGTAACACTGTGGGTTTATTTTAATTCTTAGGAGAAATGGACAATCAATACTAATTTCTTACTTAAGAAATGGAATCATAACTTAGGTAACAAAGAAAAATAATCAGATCCTCGCCACAATTTTAGCTTTATTTTTAACTATTTAAATAATTTTCCTGGCATAAAAATATTATAATATTTTAATAGTACAGCATTCAACAGACAGTCACAAATAAAGTAAAGGCTTATTAGCATTAGTTTATAAATAGGCATAATGTTAAATACTGAATGTATATATGCAATTATGTATCTATAAATATATGCAACAATATTCATTATAGATGACAAGTATATGTGAAACTATTTTGCAAATTCTGTTCTAGTGAGTAATATAACTAAGAATCTTCTCACTATGACCAAATGCCATCTTTTTGTGAATGATTTTACAAATTAAAAGATTGGAAAGTAAATTATTTTGCAATAAATTAGAAAGTAAAATTCTAGAATGGTGCTATCCCCAGTAGACCTTTGTGTGATGCTGGAAATGTTTCCTTGTGCTGTCTGTTACAAGAGCCATTAGCTCATGTGACTATATGCACTTGATATGTGGCAGTGCAACTGAAGAAGTGAATTTTACATTTAATTTGATTTAGAATTAAGTAGTCACACATGACTAGTAACTACCATAACTGGACAGTGCAAATTAACATTTTGAAAACGAGGCAAAACAAGCATGGATCCTTAAAAGCACAAAAGTCTATTAAAAAAAAAAGTCTATCAAAGTGTTGTAAATAATTTCTTGATTATTGAAGTTACATAGCTTTTCGAAGTATCAGAGGATGGCATTTCCTGACCTAGGGTGGGGTTGTGAAATCCGTGTATAACCTGAGTTACTCATGGCATAGTTTCTCCAACTTAAGTAAAAGATGGTTCTTTTCCAAAGAAAAAAATTATCACAAACCTCCAACCCCACTGTCAACTTTTAAAATAGTTTATGATATATGATGATGATAAACATACAAACATAAAATAAATGTCTTTTTTCCCTTGTTTTGGTTTTGCCTTTGGCCTGCCTACATATACAGTATGCTGTGTGACCAGGTCAATTTTGTACCACTTGTCTCTGTTTCTCACTGTTGTGAAACTTTTTGTTCACCTTGCAGATATTTGGCTTCATTTGGTAAGAAGACATCATTTATGAAGTACGTTTACAACCATTATTTACACTACTTGAAATCAGCTTTATCACGAACACAGACAATGTGGGCAGTGTTCTCTCTTAAGAGAATCATTCAGATTATCCAGAATATGATTACCAATTTTACTTCTTAAAAAGAGACAAACATTAAAATGCAAAAACAAAATCAAGAAATTCTTGGAGAGGACTGAAGTTCCTCTGAGACTGTGTCTACAGACCTCTGGAGACAAAGGAACCCACTGTGAGGATACCATGGTCCTCTAGGTGCCCAAAGCAGCAGTGTCTCCTTTCATCATAAACACTCAGATTTTGATAAGTTAAAGTAAATACCTGTGAATATGAGCTAGGTTAGAACAATTCTCACATATCTGATTTTCTAAATAATCTCTAGCCATCCTAGCGAATATCCTATGGATTAAACTATCAGTTGTAGATAAAAGCCTAAGCATTTCAAAATGAGTTCCTATAAAAAGAACTTTGCAAATCATGATATTCACTATGTAGAATTAAGGTTTTGTTTTGAATTCATTTCTGAACATCAGATTTAATATCCTTACCTAAAGAGCCATTCATGTGATGTGACTCCATTCCTCCTAATCCACCCATGGGACCATCTGACCCAGGGCCCATTGGAAACTATTTAAAAAATGGAGAAAATGACTGTGATCACATTGAAAATGATTGTTCATCTCAATGTCGCAATACCTATCTTTAACACTGTAAGACACTTCTATAACTTATTTTCATTTCCAAATTATGGAGATTATTTTCCTAGATTTTTTTCCAGCTTTCTAGATTCTCTAACTGGACTGCTACTTCCCTCATTCCATCTTCTCTATGTTCTAGATCTTCAGGCTAATCCTCATTCATATCCAGATTTTTCTTCAGCTATCCTTAACCAGAAAGCACATATATTCCAGTGCAAATGAGAAGATAAGTATTCTATGCTATTGACAAATTCTGCTATTATAAACCAGAGGTAATTCTTAAGAAGCTGCTAAAGGTATTGGCTTATTAATAAGAATAACTGAACATTATATGCCAACATTAACATTTTTCTTAGCAGACAATCTATCTTTGTTCAAATGGACATGATAAATAATTTCATCTTGCAGGTTAAATACATTTAGCTCCTTGGGGGTAGCTGAATGTAGCTAAGTCTTCTTGGCAGTCTCAACTGTGTCAGTTCAGTCACAATTAGGCATTCAATAGCAGTTATATTTAACATTTTTTAAAGTAGTGGTATTTCATTTTCAAATGAAACCTTACATTAGAAGCCTAGTACAACACAGATGTAAAGAGATGTGCTGTGGTAGAGTTGGTGGTGGAGAGCCCATGACCTGCCCGCTTAGTCTCTCCCTCAACTCCCTGGAATACTTCTAAGGAAACTCAGACCTTAGTTTGAAGACAGGCTATCTATAATTACCTTCTGTTTACAGTCAAGATAGATTACTGAGAACACTTGTTCTTAAAACTTCCCATGCCCAAATCATTTCTTCCATGATACTAAATGTGTTACGTGTATGTATGTGTATAGATGGGGCTGTGGTGGTCACTAATCATGTAGGCTTCGGGGGAATACTGCCCTGAGTGGACACCCTGTATACCACCGACTCTGTGTGGAAAGAAGATAGCTTTCCTTCACCGTGCTCACACAAACCACATGCTTATACATTTTCACAGGATAATGCCAATTCTGTTGTCTAAAATTTTGTTGCTTAAAACACATGGATGGATTGTGTTTTTTAGATCTGGGCTGAGAAACTGGTGCCGGTGAGGCCAACAGCCTGTGAACCTCCTTGGTTTGGTCCTTTTATCCGGTCCCCACTGCGCTTTAAACAACACTAAGACTATAGGTATTATACTTGAAGCACATAATACTGCAGTCCTAGCCCTCAGCAGGCATTTGCTTTGACTACCTCTGGCTGAAATGAATGACATTTGGAAGAGTGACATATTCAGCTTCTGCTTCTCTTGAATCTCTTATCTTTGTAACAAGTAAGAGAACCAGAATGGAACACACTTGGATGATATCAGTTTAGCTGTCTGCAGAAATGTCTTCAGTACCATATGCTCTTGGTTTCCTCCCTTATTCCCTCCCTTTCAAATATCAAGTTTTAAGATCTGAAATTGCAGTATGAAGAGCTTTTCTACATTTGTGCTGCATTTCTGAAATGAACATTGTTCATGATCATATTCAGTGTTCTTTAAAATCTCTGTGAAAACACCTTTTAGACATTACTGACAGAAAATTCTTTTTCCTGAAAAAGAATCTATTTGATTATACAAAGGGAATACTGGTAACTGAAGGCAGTGCTGCTTAACAGAAATAATATGTAAGGTTCAAATGTGAACTACGTAAATAAAGTTAGATTTATTAGCAGCCATGTTTAAAAAGTAAAATGAAACAGGTGGTTAATTTTAATAATTTTACTTATATAATCAAAATTATCAATCAAAATAGTCAGTATAAAATTTTAGTGAGCTATTTTATATATTTTTTCATATTAAGTCCTCAAAATCCAGGGTGTGTTTCATACCTGCAGCACATCTCAGTCTGGACTAGCCATATTTCAAGTACCGTAACATACTGGACAATTTAAAGTTTCCCTTTGCTAGGAAGCTCAATTATAAGATTTCATCCCCAGTTTTTGGTATAGTTTTGGAAATTCTTTATATGTGTTTTGATTTTTCTTTAATTTGAGCTACCTTTTATTCATATATATATATATGTATTAACTGTATTTTCTTATATTTTTTGTTAATATGTAGTCTTATAGATATCATTTTTCTGTACGCGTTCATGGAAAAATCATGACCTATGCTTTATTAAGTACACTCAAATTCTTTCTGTAGAACTGCTTCAGTTCTATATTTAAACTCCAGGTTTCAAAAATTTAAGAAAAACAGGCATATTCAACTTCCTAATTTAGTTTCAAGTTTATCAGGAAAAAAAAAACAACCACCTGAAGAAATTAGTGATGTGTAAAATGAGGTGAACATATGATTACACATGAACTGTCACTTTCAAATAGTCAATATTAATTATTAGGTATTTGAGATAAAATAAGGCTACATATCAACATTTTATAATTAAGTTCTGTTTTACATTTCCATTATATTGATATGAAATCTCTTGTTATGTATGTTATATATTATGTTTTTTTCCAACCCAGAACACAGAATTTGATTTTTTGATATCCAGTAAGATCCTGGATAATAAAATATAAA
Source organism: Globicephala melas (assembly GCF_963455315.2). Classification (NCBI taxonomy): domain Eukaryota; kingdom Metazoa; phylum Chordata; class Mammalia; order Artiodactyla; family Delphinidae; genus Globicephala; species Globicephala melas. The sequence goes on from NC_083316.1 coordinate 64,279,328, forward strand.
GCTTAAACAGTATCAAGGAAAAGGAATGTACTTAGAGCTTGAGTCTTCAAATACATTCCAAAAATTTAAAAAAATGCATAGTTACATTAGGCCTGTTAGGTCCAGGAGGTACTGCATTCATTAAAGTATACATGTTGTCTCCAGAGTTGGTTGAGTCTGAAACAAAATATTACTGAATTAATATCTTTCATTATAATCTATGCCCAAGTCATCACAAAGTAATAATCAAAGATGATCTGGACACTTATGCATATATATAGCTATAGCACTCGAAATAGTCATTACTAATGTTCAGAAACAAATATCTGTAAGTCATTTTCTGACCCAAAAATTATCATTCTGAGGTTGTAAATTAGGAATATCTACCTAATATATTAGGAATAATCACTTGAATAATTCAGATCAAAAGGAATATTACTTTAAAAGTCTAAAGAGTTACTGTAAATTTTTTCTTCTTTAAAAAACATGATCTCTTGATTTCTCTAAGCAATTTATATGTATACATATAACAGAAATCTCTTAAAATTCAGATTTAGTAGCTTTTAACGTATTATTTCCTTAGGCTTCTTGTAGACCAATTTAAAAAACAGTTTATTTAGCTAATAATTAATAAAAGCTGGTGGAATATCCTGGCTTAGTTCCCACAGAAAGATATTAGAACGAGACTATACAACTGGAATGAAAATTCGCTTGCTTGAAGTAAAAGCCAGCTTCCACTAGTACAACTTTTGATAAAAATCTTTTCATTCATTTTATTTTTGATTCATTATAATAAAAATAACTGTAGTGTATATCCACATAAATATATGTAACATTTTACATTTCATGTCTATTAGCTAGTCCTAATTAAGTCTCTGAGTATATGTGTTTATAATGTATAGCCTAGAGTGAAAGGCTTAATGTTTTATATTTAGGCACTATCAATTATAAAATGTTTTTCTATTTTTCCACAATTATATAGTTCTTAAATATAATGTTGCAGGCCTCTATTTTGAAAAAGATGTTTTTCAAATGTTTTGTACTGATTCAAGGCAGAAGATAAAACTTATTTGCTTTCTCATGGCAATAACCATAGAGTGAGAAATGGGCAATTACTTTTCCTCTTGTTTTGTGATTATTAGACGTTAATTTATTATTTTAGAGTAGGTTAGATGCCATTTATACTTTGTTTGTAAACAGTGATCCATAAACCTAAATATTATTTTTTATTTCTAGATTAATACATCATATTGTTGAGAAAGTTGAAATGCCCAACTCTGGTTGACCTGTTTGTTTATACTAAGTAAGCTCCTAATCTACTTTTGTGGCCTTAACTATTTTTACATCCTTATGTACACTATACTCCTGTCAACCCAGGCTACTTGTTCTTTCTTGCATATGATGATCCTTTTCCATCACCTTATTTTTGTTCTTTCTTCCTCTGAGCATCTTCTCTACACAGTCTCCGCTTACTGAAATTATACTCTCACTATTCAAGGCCCATTGCCAATGCTACCTCTTCCATGAAGTTTTCCCCTGATACTTAAAAGTATGTGAGTGCTCCTCTACCACTGAATTCTGCTTTGCATTATAGTTAATATTTTGTCTTATTTTTCCCTCCTGCTTCAAACTAGGTTATAATTTCTTTGAGAGGAGGAAAGGGACCATATCTTACTCATGTTGTGTACTATAAGTAATAAATATCTACTAACTTAGATTCAATTCATGGCATAAACTCTATCCCATAAAAATGTATCTTTCAGAAAAGCTGGAATTGTTTTTTAAACATAGGAAACCTTCAAATGGGTTTTCACCTTTATTAACCTTACTAATTTTACTTACTAATTTTAGCAATTAATTTGAAAGGAAAATGGGCTGTATGTTTAAAAATATGCAGAAAGAAAACTTTATTGCTTTTAAGACCAATCAAATATAATTGCATCTGAAAATGAAGAAACATTGAGTGAATAAGGTTGGTAGTTTTTAGAAAATGTCTGATTTATTTTTATATACAAAAAAACTTTAAAATAGATATTCTGGCACCTATTTTTTGGAGAGTGGGGGATATTGGCTTCATATTAGAGGACTGACTATGATAAAGGATAAGTACATAAAAGAATAGGCAGAAAAGCTAGCAAGATATACTGGTGGCAATTTCTGGTTTGAAAGGAAGAAGTGATCAGATTACTTATCACCTGAAAAGTTTAGTGTTACTCCAAAAACTTTCTTTGAGTATGTAATGAAGTATTTATTTAATCACATGCTACCTTCATAAATTAAACCTTAACTTCACCAAAAGGATTGCAAATGTGGGCAAGATGTTCAATTCATATACTTCTATCTTCACTGAATTTTGTTTCACTTCACTGAAGATGTTCTGAGGACAGAGATCCATGAAATATTTATGATACATTCCAAAGAGTTAGTGAGGCAAAGTAAAATTTTGAATTAATCATCAAATTTATGCTTTTTCTAAATTAAAGATTCAAAACTTAAAAATATTGATTGGTATGATTAATGATATTTAATTTCAAACTTCTGTGTATCTTAGATTTCAACAAATTCGTAAGAACATACAAATTTAACAGTGCAACATAATAAAAAAATTTTTCTAATTATAAAAATTTCCCATATATTTCATTACCCAGAAGTTAAAACTGACAAAGTCTTAGTCTGTTTCTTTGTTATCTACTTTTTAGATTTCAGGGTAATATATTTTAGTTTTTTTGGCCACGCCGTGCGGCTTCCGGGATCTCAGTTCCCAAACCAGGGATCAAACCCATGCTCTCTACAGTGGAAGCATGGAGTCTTAACCACTGGACCATCAGGGAAGTCCCAGAGTTCAGGGTAATATATTTTAAAATAACACTGTGATCATATTGTATTAAATCATGAACACTTATTTCTCTGTGTCATAAAAATTTCTTTGATAATAATTTTAATGGTTACATTTTAGTCCATAAAATATTAATTAAAAAATATCACTAAAATTGGATTAGGCATGAAGGTTGTTTCTATTATTTTGCTATTGGCTATAACAAATGAGCATCATTCTACATGATTCTTGGATTGTACCTCCAATCATTTATAGTAGTAGGATTATAGTGTCAAGTGGTATGAGCTTTTTCACGGCTCTTGCTACATGTTGCCAGGAGCTTTCTAGGAGGGCTGTGCTACCATCAGAGGCCTCAAGACACATTTAATAGTTTGTATTAAAGTCTCAAAGGAAAGAGATATTTAAAATAACTACATGATTCCAGGAATATTAAAGTATTTTGGTTTAAAAGGTTAAAAAACTTTCCCCACTACATAGTGGGTTAGCTAACTAATAAATACCTATAGACGTGTAGGATAAATGATATTGTAAGCACGTCCACATCTATCTTAGATGCTAGATATGGTGGGTCTGATTTGCTGTATTAAACCTAATGGATCCATGTATTTCATGTGTTACTTATGCAGAATTTTTCTTAAGTTGTGAGGTTTGGATCTTTTCCACAGTCTCAAGCAAACTTTTAGTCAGATAAATTATTGGGCAATTCATACAGATCAACACAGTTTTCATTCTGATTAAATCTATTACGTACACAACAGGAGTTTTCTAAATGCTTAAACTAACTGGACAATAGTTACTTAAGAACACTATTTCTTCCTACTTGCTACCTCTACTCAACTTGTGAAACCACCAATGAGGTAAAGAATACTACTAACTTTCTTTCATAACAATTTCTGTATTTTGTGGTTTTACTCTAAGAATCAAATGCCCACGTGGCTAGTTCGATTACAATACCTGCTGGACTAGGCATGATGGGTGTTCCTGGTGGCCCTCCACCTCCTGGAGGACCCTAAATAATTACACAAAATTTCAGTAAAAATAAGGCACGGCATTAAACAATATAAGGAAAAACAGAAGTTAGACTTTATAATAATCCAGTTTGAAAACAGCAGAGGAAATACATTTTCTCCATAATTTATTTTCTTTGAATGCACAATCATTTCAATGTTATGCAAAATATAATTTAGCTTAACTATGTTGAGATTGTTTTGACAAGTTTCCAAAAACAATGAGCCTGTAACGCTGATTTATGATTCATGGCTTAATGACATCAGGTATAAGGAGGTTAAGGAGAAACCATTTAATAAGGCCTTTACAAATCCCATACAATAGAAATCATTCATGTGTATCTGTGATTTAGCTTACTGTAATTTTCTTACATTTTGTATCACTGGTTTTTATAGGCAACTGAAAATCAAAAGATATTCATATGTTTAAAAAAATACATTGATGCTGTTTCTTCTGCCAGCATCAACTGCAACACTTCTGATGCACTGTTCCTTCAGCTATCACATCAACTAGAAATGAGAGGTAATGCTGACTGATGAGAGGGTTTCTAAGGCTGTAGGTACACAATCAGTTTGAAATGGATGTTAGGTGACTCAAATCAATTCAGTTATTTCATGCAACCAAAATGAATAATTCAGGCAATGAGTTTTAGAATGTCCAGACTTACAGTAGTCAGATTAACTATTAAGTGGCTAAATTTTTGCTTCATTTGGAGTGCACAGACATAGCCCACTAATTATTTCAAATAATATATGTATTGCTATTTATTAAACAGCTTAAATTTACTTTCAATTAAGTCTATAATTTCATAAAACTATATATATCAAGCCTATTTTTAATTGACTTTAAGAAAAAATAGGTTTTACTCAAACTTTTGCCCTGTTGTGTCCTCTTTATTGCGGAGCACAGGCTCCGGACGCGCAGGCTCAGCAGCCGTGGCTCACGGGACTAGCTACTCTGCGGAATGTGGGATGTGGGATGTGGGATGTGGGATCTTCCATCTTCCCGGACCGGGGCACGAACCCGTGTCCCCTGCATTGGCAGGCAGACTCTCAACCACTGCGCCACCAGGGAAGCCCTACTCAAACTTTTTTACTTTCATAGAGATTGTGCAAAAAGTTAGACTTGCTTAGCTTGTATAGCTTAAAGGGATACTGAGCACTAAGTTCACAGGTCCAAAACAGCGTGTGCTTTTCGCTATGGTCACAGAACAGTTTCCATGGAGTGTAAAATGCGCGTTGATCTTCTTCCTAAGTGCTCCTTTTTTCCTACTCTGGTTAACCACCACCTCTGAAAAGTTCTTTAGGAAAGATTCTTCTTTTTACCGTTTTACCCTTGCTACTCTGTTAGGCATTTCCCTCTAAATATTATAAACAAATTATCTTTTATGATGGCCTTGAGATACAGCAAGGATGTAATGTGATGATGGTTAAAAGGTCATTTGCAAGTTCAAGAGGTCATGTAAAACCTGCTAATTTGACGAATGTAAATAATTGGAAGTTTTTAACATGTACTAAGTGATAAGAAGAAGAGTAAGTGGTCTCGGTTTCTAAGAATGAAAACTAGCCCTCCTTCCCCAAATTACTAGTCATTATTCTGCTATCTAATTCTCTTTGTGATTGGGAGAAAGTTTAATGTCTTCTTAGACTTTGTGTATGGGAAGTGGGGTGGGGAGGGAGTGTAGATTATTCTGAAGAACTGCAAATTCAAGCATATCATTGCATAACTGGGATGGCTTTCTTCATGATTGGACAGTGTATTGCAGTGGTTTACAGAAACATGCTGAAGTAAAACACAGCACTCAGGGCAATTTTGGCCAGATTGATAACTGTTTCACTAATGAACATCAACACTGAGGTTGGCAGACGAAACAACTCAATACACATCAGATGTTCATTTCTTGGCCAACACACAGGGGCTCGTCATTGCCCAAATAGAACATAACATCAATTCTTATGAGCAAACAAACCCAAATGTACTTACTACATAATTCCCAGGAGATGCTGAGGAGTATGGTATCTGGAACATGAACAGGACAAAAAATATACATATTTTGATTCATGTGGCAGTATGCAGACTGACCTAAAATGAATCTATTTTCTAACTTTTGTCAAGGTTTAAAATTTGTCACAAAGGATAAAGGCATTTATATAGGTCTGAGTGCTAGAAAACTGAATAAAATGCAGAATTATCTTGATTTACAAAAAAGAGAGGATTTTAGTCAAGAGAAATTTAGATAGAGTTACAGCTTCAAGTTATATGGATTTCAGGGCAGTTGTACTCACTGCTTGATACAATGACACTTATTTTGTAATTAAAAAGATATATATTTGTGCAGCTAAAAACCAGAAACCAGAATTTTTCAAATTAGTAGCCTTTACAGATGCAATTTCTAATTTATGTGCATTCTGGGATACATTATTTTTTTTAAAGACAGGTTTCAGGCTACTATATTCATGCAGTAGTCAATACTTGATATATAAACCTCATTTTCCCCCCCTTTCCTTTCTAATTAGCTTCTAGAAAACAATATAATGAATGCAAAAGATTTTGTTAATGTACGTCTCCGAAGACTACTAATTTGTGGGGATCAGATATGGGTAACATATTCCCTCTTTCCCTTCAAATCAAGCTCCTAACTAAGCTCTTTTCTAGAGATTAGAAGGTATTAATACGACATTGCTGTGATAATTTAAGAAATGAAAACTGGAAAACATATATTTAAAAATAACCCCTTAACTGTGGATATTAATAGAGAAGTTAAATCCAAATATTCTTTTTTCACACAAGCTCACTAGCTTACATCCTTCTGCACATCCAGAAGAGATATTTTTGCCTTATTCTGAAAAAAGCCAGTAAATTACTGTCTTGTTGGAGTAGGACAGCCAGGGCCAAAATAGGACCTTAAGAGTGGTGAAAAGATTATAATGCCTGTACCTAAATGTTCCCTCCACCCCAACTCCTTCCTGATAATTAAACATAAATAATATGAAACAATAAAGTAAGCAGAAAGGAATACAACAAAGTTATGGTTTTCCTTTGACTTTAATATTGAGTTATTTGAAAGCTCTCTCCTCATTGTTTGGTGTCCTTGCTTTGCCTTAAGCACAGACCACAGGTGTCTGAGCCTCTGGTTGGTCCACCTGTGGGGAAACTCAGCACTGCAGGTGGCCGTTACCGGAGTGTCCAGTATCACTAGTGATAACGATCACTTCTATGAGTATGCGGATCCCTATGGCAGTAGACATTTACTCGACTTGGTGAATGAAGATAGCTTTGCTCTCTAGGGTCCTCTGCAGTTCATGATCTACTATCCATCCTCTGCTTATAATTTTAAACATGTGCACCTGCCCTCTCCAAATCACCAACTTATCTGTTGGCTCCAGCTTTCATCTCCTTACAGCTTTAGCACCTGGCTCATGTTCTTCTGCTTCTATTGCCTACCGTCACCCTTAAGCAACTTCAAGATATGATCTAACCACTCTTTAGATCTTTGGAATTTACACTCACTGTCTTTCCTTTCCTTTCCAATATACCCCCCTTTTCCATTTCTGAGCACGAATACATCCTAAAAGGTTTTGCACAGAGATCTAAACAACTTTCCTGACTGACATTTTTCTTGTTCCTCATGGCACTCACAAATAACATTCTATATTCCAACCAGAATCTTATCCCATCACAATTCCTCTTTAATTTTGGCTTACCCTCACTGTTTCTACCTCATAGTCTTTGTTGCCCTCATTAAGAGAAAGGAGGATTTGGGCTCCTATCCCTAGCGCTTTATGGAACCTGCATTCTTGTAAATTACATCAGCATCTGCCAGCCTAGCCTGAGAAACAAAATATGACAATGTAGGTAGAAGTACTGTGTGGGTATAGAAGACGTTATTTGAGCTGGGCAGCTAGGACTTAGAGAGGGTGGGGGTCCATTAGAAAGACAAAGAGAAGGATCAGCATTTGAAAAAGAAATGTGAAAGTACACGGTTTATTAGGGAAATGGTATATGTGATTTTACACAGTTGTTGCAGTGTGGGATGTACAGGGGATTGTGGTAGATGATGAGGCTATATGGTCAGACTGGATTTATGCTGTTGGAAATAGGGAGTCACAGGCTTTAGAGAGACATGTTCAAATTTATGTTTTAGTAAGATAACTCTAGAGGCATTATGGAACATGAATACAATTTAGGAGACCATTGCAAAAAGTCTAGGCAAGAGATGGTAAAAAGTGTTCTAGGCAGGGCTGATCAAGATAAGTAGGAGTAAGAGAATTTGACAGACTTTTCACAGAGGTACTCCGCAGGGCTTGATGACAAACTGGGTGTGGTGGACAAGGGAAGGGAGAAGTTAAGGTGATTCTAAGGTTTCCAACTTGCTGACTGGGTGGATGATGGTGCTACTAATTTATATATAGGGAATTTAGGAAGTGGGGGACAAGTTTGGGGAATACCTGACATGTCGAATTGGAAAGCACTAATAGACACTGAGTTAGATCTGATCAACAGATATTTGGAAACAGAGGTCTAGAACTCATTGGAGATAGGACTAGAGATAAAGCTTCAATTGAATAAATTTCCATTTTGTGCTGGGCACGAGACTTTAATCTAGGATTTGATTAGATTTAGTGATAGTTGAAAATGTTAAAATGAAAAAAAAAAAGCCCAAGATTGGAATTAAAGAACATTACTAGTTAAGAAAGGGCGGATAATGTGACTGGAGGAAAATCAGGAGAAAATATCTCATAAAAAGTCAAGCAAGTTAGACTTTCAAGAAGCAAGGAGTTGGGGCAGCTTGGCTAGGAAATGCCTAAACTGGGCTTATTTTTGAGCTCTGTCAGGCTCAAGTCTTTCAACCTTTCTGTGACACACCTAAGAATAAATAATAAAAAGGAATATGCTAGTACAAATATGGAAAAAAACACATTATTTAAATCGAGAAAAGAAATGAAGAGACATTTAAACAAAACCAAGGTATCAAATATTTCAAAGGTCAGGTATGATGAGGACAGAAAATAAGTCATTATTTTTGGTTAGTAAGTAGAAGGTGACTAGTAACCTTCAGAATAGTACTTTTCATGGGAATTGAAACAGTTGAGAAGTCAATTCAATCAATCTTCGTCCATCACCTGTTATATTTCAGGCACTGCACTACCACATAGTAATGAAATGGAAAAGAGGATCAAGGAATTCACTGTCCAGGAGAATGGTGGTGAGGGATTCAATGTGTGAGAGACACTGGATGGTGGTTTGAGACTGAGGAAGGGTTGAGAGAAGTTTTCTATCAGTTGCCCCCTCCCAACTCTAGAGGAGTGAAAGACTGGGGGTTTTAAGGTTGTCTTGGGATTTTGTTCATTGGCACAGTGTTAGGGAAAGTTCCAGCCAATGGAAAGGGATTGATGAAAACTCCTTTAGAAAATGAATGAGCAAGATATGTAGAGACATCAAGACATGGAATAAAGAGAACAGATAAAACAGTTAGCGTTGAGAACATTTCTGAGACAAGCGGAAAGAAAAACGATTAAAGGTCTTATAATATTGGAGGTAAGGGTAGAATTTGAAGAAATTTGAGTCAATGGTGTTTTGTTTTTTTTCCTCTATAAAATATGAGACAAGTTTAGCTAATAGAGAAGGGGCCAAAGATAAGAAGTGCAGGAAAGGCAGGCGACTAAAGAAGAGTTAAAAAAAATTGCTGGTCACACACATCAGTGAGGACTCAGCAGAGGTTGAAGGTTATATATTTAAATTATAACACATTATGTTATAATGTTCAAAGACTTGAAATCACCTTCAACTTCTTCACTTTCTTTATCCTCAAGTCCAACAAGTCACCAGGTATTTTTGATTCTATGTGAGACATTTATCTCGGCCATCCTTTCTCCACTGCTTTTACCTTAGGCTCTGACAACATTTTATAAGGTCTGTTACTATACTCTCCTAATATTGTTTCCCTATGTGTCCATTTTATATGCTATCTTCCTAAAACACAGCTCTGTTCCACACAGATGATAATTACAGATTTCTCAGCATTCAGAGCCCTGAACACATCATGGTCCCATTTTTCTTTTTCCAGCTTTGCCTTCCAAATCTATGTTCCCAGCCACTAAGAATCTAATAATTTTTTCTCACACATTGCCTGCATTTCCCTTTCTCTTTACTTTTGTCCAGGCCTTTCTCCACCTCTAGTGACCAGATTCTTCCCAATGTAATTAATCTCATCCCTCCACCCCTCTCCCATATGCTACACAAAATAACCATTAATATGAAATGAAAGATGAAAATGCAGATGTAGAAGATAAGCAAGACCAGAGAGGTAGAAGATCAGAATCATAGAACAAGAATCTCTTATTTGACAGATGATAAAATTAAGGGCCATATGTATTGTCTGGTTAAGCTAGACAGAAAATTCAAGAGCTGTGACAACAATCCAAATATTCTGACTCCTAATATCCATGACTGGTGCTGTGGTAGGGGGAACAGCAGAATAACAAGAAGTTTTTTGGCTTCATTAAAAAAAAGATTAGCTAAGTAGCTTTATATTTTAGCTAAGTAGCTTTCGTCAACTGTGAATTTCAAAACTACCTTAAAAGCACTGAAATTCAGTTCACCAGAAATCGCAAGGGGAACATTATCTGTGTCAGTGTAAAGTTGAAAATATTCTATTATTTTGTAATGCTCTTTAAAAAAAATGAGCATCTATTTGTACAGGGCAGAGCCTATTTGGAGTAAAATATTTGTATTTCTCTTAGGCTTAATCATTGTAGTAGATCCTCATTTTTCCTTAAAGGGGTTTTCTCTTCTATCTGTCCAGCTAGTGAGTTGATGAATACAATGCTATACTGAACGTTTGTCGTTTCTGCCTATCCCCTCTTTTGCCAACAATTCCTTGAATTCTCTTTGAACCATACCTCCCTTATTTTTCCATGTGGCTCGGGTGGGGCTCAGGAAGTGGGTGTGTGACCTAGGCCTGGCCGATAGAGCATTGTACATAACTGGTTCATGAATGAGTCTATGTACCCAAGCTAAGTGAATCCAGTTCAGTTAGTTATTCCCAATACCTGTGCTTAACTGATAGAGTTGCGCTCTTTTGTACTCAACAGGGAGCTGTGAGGATATAAATCTGGAGTTTCACAGGGCCTTCTTGCCAGATGAGTGGAACAAAGGTAAGCAATGAATAGAGGCAGTGTCTGATGATGTTATTTGAATACTTGGAACCAAATGTACCCCAAAGCAAATTTATATCTGAACTTTTCAGATACACGATCCAGTAATATTCTCTTTCAATATGAGCCTAGTTTGGTTAGTTTTCTATACCTTGTAATCAAAAGTGTCTGCAGACAAAGCTAATTAAGATATTTTTGATAAAAGTGCTTGCTACTTAATGATTAGAACTTGCTTTATAGTTCAACCCAAATCCACAGTTCTTTGTGAAAAACATAAAAAAGAAAAAAAAATGGTTGGTAGACTTGTAAATAAGCTTCCAAGTAAGAATCTGAGGCCAGTACTGTAATGCTCAGAGTGAAGGAAGTTAAAAGTAAAAAATCGTACTCTTATTTTGAATTAAAAACATAAATTTGTCCTTAAAAATGTTTCTCCTGCTGCCATGCAAAACAGTGCCAAAAACATTTTTGATCAAAACACTTGTATATGACAAAACTATGTAAAGATAAAGATTAAGCAGATAAATAAATGTATTGTGGATAATGGTTGGTAGATTTCTCACTTTCAGAGAAGTGAAGTATAAACCTGGAAAGCAGAAAGTCTAGAATGAACTCTGTTGTACTGAATTGAAGTTGAAGCACCAGTGTGCACTCACGGGGTTTTAAAAAAATTTTATTGGATAAAAGTTGATTTACAATGTTGTGTTAGTTTCAGGTGTACAGCAAAGTGATTCAGTTATACATATACATAGATTCATTCTTTTTCAGATTCTTTTCTGATACAGGTTATCACAGAATATTGAGTAGAGTTCCCTGTGCTATACAGTAGATCCTTGTTGATTATCCATTTTATATATAGTAGTGTGTATATTTTAATCCCAAGCTCCTGATTTATCCCTCCCCTCCACGTTTCCCCTTTGGTAACCATAAGTTTGTTTTCGATATCCGTGAGTCTGTTTCTGTTTGTAAATAAGTTCATTTGTATTATTTTTTAAAAATCAGATTCCACATATGAGTTATATCATATGATATTTGTCTTTGTCTGACTTACTTCACTTAGTATGATAATCTCTAGGTCCATCCATGTTGCTGCAAATGGCATTATTTCATTCTTTTTTATGGCTGAGTAATATTCCATTGTATATATGTACCACATCTTCTTTTATCCATTCATCTGTTGATGGAAATTTAGGTTGCTTCCATGTCTTGGCTATTATAAATAGTGCTGCAGTGTGCACTCATGGTTTTAATATGTAGAGATACAGAAAGATATAGATGTGTGTGTGTGTGTGTGTATACATACATCTGTATCCTAGTTCTGTTGGTTGAGAGGGTTAGAAGCTAGATTACTCCAATGGGTTCTAAATACCACTCTCCACTAAAAGGAACCAGGGACCCTTAAAAAATGGCTGTTTCCAAGGCTAAGACTGGGAAAATATGAGCTTCAAAATGCTCAAAGAATAATGGGGTCATGTCAAAAGGACAAATGATCCAACCTGAAAGGGTTTTAACTGGACAAATCTGAAATGATTTTAGTATTAAAAAAACCTATTGGACAAGGTAAGAATCCACGAGTACCTTGGATTACATGAATGATTGGAGAAGAAAGAAAATCTCTTATAGTAGAAAGTCAACTAATAAGTGGAGAAGGAAAGACAGAATTAGAAAGTAGACATTCGGCAACCAACACAGCAAAAAAACGATTCAGGCGAGATTCATCAATGGATACTAAAAGTAGCAGATTAAAGTAGGATCTTTATGATAGTGTCAAAGTATGTCTTCACAGGTTGAAAATTACAAAGGGAAAAATAGTAATTTAACAAGCTAGGAGAAACCTAACAAGCATCATCTAACTAAGTGATCAAAGTTAACATCACAAGTAATAGATAAATCACCATCATATGCCCCCTGAAATGATGCACTGAGCAAATCACAAAATTACTTCTGTGGATTCCTGCCAAATATATATAACATGAATCTAATCGTGAGGAACCATCAGCCAAGACCAACTTATGGGACATTCTACAAAATAACTGGCTTGCAGTCAACAAAACTCCAAGTTTACAAAAGACAAAAGTTAAGGGACCTGTTCCAGGTTAAAGGAGACAAAGAGACATGCCAGATGAGTGCAGCAAGTGAACTGGGATTTTCTTTTGTTACAAAGGATATTGTTGGGGCAACTGGTGAAATCAAAATAAGGTGTACAGCTTAGAAAATGGATTACATCAATATTAATTTTTAAATTTTGATCCTTATACTATGGTTATGAAAGATGTCTTTGTTTTTAGGAAACACAAAGTATTTAAAAGAAAAAAAAGTATATAAAACATATTTGGAAACAACAAAAACAAAACAGCCAGCCACTTTAATGTGCTGCTCTGAGGAGCCAGAGGCTTACTGTATTGATACCAAATGAAAAGTATTTGTAATTTTAAATATGGACAAAAAGTCAAAAGAACTTGGAATTCAAAATAATACAGATAAATTGTCACTACAACATAATCAATGGTGCTTAGGGGAAAAGAATCTCTCTTTAATACTTTTGCTTTGCTTCATGTAAGCCTTATGTTTTTGCTAGAAAGTCATCAGTTGTCTTTGGTTTTTTTCTTCTCATAATCTATCATATTCAGAGGAATGCTTTTCCTTTCTGTGCTCAGGATGATGACTCCTTTCTTTTTCCAAAGAGAAAAGTATAGGTGTTCCTTCACAACTTTTCCCTATTCAAATTCTTTGGGGGGAAGTGTACCCATATGCGGTATATATTAACAGAAGGGACTGCTTTCAACTTGATTATGTGCCTACATGTGTGCTGGCCAAATGCCCATTTCACAGTGGTTGTTCAGTAGTTTGATATGCACAGCTCCTTCCCTAACGCCTAGTGTTTCTCAGGGTCTAAAATAATGCAGAGCTGCTGCCCTGATACAGTACATTCTCCTATCCACGTGCTCGGCTCTGTGAAATCCCCAAGAGTTGTTTAGGTATCTAAAAACTAAAAATGATCAGAAAGCATAACTCTCTCCTCATCTCTGCCTCTACCTAATACTCTTCACTTGGATAACATACCCACTAGGTGCAATGCACCACCTTTAGTATCATATCCTGCCCACCTTCCTCGGTGGCTTTTGGAGGATAGTATCTCCAGATAAGTGTACAAAAGGAGGTCCTGCAGGAGGTGGGCAGTGGAGGGGATGGCTGGCTGAGCTGGCAAGGAGGAAGGAGAGAGGGTCCTCTTGCTTGTAGGCAGGAAGGCTTACTAGCTAAGGTGCGTCGTCGATTGTGCTTTTTAACCCAGTTTCATCAGACATGTAGATAACAGAAATTCTTTCCAGATTCTGACAATAAGAAGATTTGAAGAGTTTTCACTGTTATTAAAAATTTGTTTTTCTGCACCTTTATAGGTATTTTAATGGGGAGTTCAAAGAAAGTATCTTGAGCTGCTAGTTAGATGCCTTTTAAAAGTGAAATCTTGAAATCTGAAAGGCATATATAACAAGAGGCAAATAGAAATGTGAACTAGTCAAAAGTATATAAGCAGACTAAAAGAAATTTGGAGGAGAAAAGATAGTCATATTACAACATAATCAGGTAAAATGGTATCTTAGAAGATTTGTTGAACTTAAATAGTGAACTGAAGACCCAAACGGAAGCAGCAACATCACACTCTCCACCCCAAACAATATTATTTAATTAGCAACTGTAATAGCTATTGAAACTAAGAGACAGGCAGATAATATAAAGTAAATGTTTTCTCTAAAAAAATGACAGTTACTTAATTGAGAAGAAAGTGATTTCTGCTTTAGAATAGCAATGGATTTAGGATGATTCTTTCTATACCACCCACACTTCACTTTAAATTTTCTTTAAGTTTAAATTAACATTAAACATTGAATCAGTTTCATGTTTATTTAGCATTAAGGCCACTGCTAGTCAGTGAAGGTACCTCTGCATATTAGCAAAAGGCATCCCTTCTGGGCAGAATCCATAGACTTCACAAGTGGAAAACAGCTATATTTCAGCCTCCTTTTGACTCCCTAGACTCAGGCATCTTTGTGCAGTGCACATACTACACAAATGTACAGAGCAGAGCTCTCTCGCAGATTGAAGAACTCAAGGTTTCAAAAGTCAAGAAAAAAATCTCCAGGGTCATTAAATTTAAAATCATATCGATATTAATTTTAAGATTGAAAGCTTCATTTTTAACCTGTGCCTATATTTGTGACATTAATAAGAGACAAAAATATTTACGCAGTCAAATCATGGCCACAAAACTTGTAAGGAAAATTCCCATGATGTCAGATACATAGATACAAGTGTAAGGATGGCAGTTTAGCCCACAGGCACAAGGTAAATGTGTACTTCCTTCTTGGGGCAGCGAGAGAGCAAATAGGTATAACCAGAACAGCAAATATAATAATAATAACTGAGATTGATTTTATTTGGCAACTTAGTAATTATTATAGTTATTTGAGAAGGTGAATTCATTATATGATAAATTTTACGATAAATGTAGGCTACCGTAGAGTATCCTTAAATCACACTACTCCTCTATTTTTGAGGGCCTGGTAATCTACATAGAATGCATGTTTACATTAGACCTTGAAGTGAAAAAAATCACATAATTTCAAAAGTTATACATATTTTTCTAAAAACATATAAAAATTTATTTTTTGAATGATTTCTTAAAAAAAAGGTTAATATAACCAATTGCAGGGCTTTCAAAAGCAACAGATTTTTGTTGTTAAATGCTACAAAGTGCAAAGAAAATGAAAAAAATACATATACTCACTGAGTTGGCATTTGTTGGGTTTGGCCAAGGTCTACCACCACCAGGACCCCTGTAAGACAAAATGACAAATGAAATTTTAACTGATGCTCTGAATATTTCACAGTAAGCAATGACATCATAAAATACAAACATTTATAATTCAGTTACCATGCAGTTCCAGTCCAGCACTGAAATTACTCTTTATATTTTCACAGCTTTTTTATTTCTAAAATCCAAAAATTTTATCATTCCCCCAAACAGCTTTCACTGTTTTACAGCTGTTTTAAACAGCTTCATCACTAATTATGAGATAAATATAAAAGATAATTGTGACAATACTAAGTGCTGCATGTATCATTCAAAATGAAAATGAAATTATTTGTGAAATATCATTATACATAAAATGATTGCTCTTAAGCTACAAATGAATAAATGTACATAGTAGGTATCTAAATTTGCCTCCTCTTCAGAAAATTGCATAGAATATCATGTTACTTTATACATCTATATATCAGTCTATCTTTCGGTGCTGGTGATGATTTGGTTACTATTAAACAAGGGAAACACATTTCTTGTTTTCATAATTGTAGCTCAAGACAGTGGCCAGGGTAAATCTTGGGGAAAAATAGGAGATAATCTATGCTAATGTATGTCAATATATTACTTCATGTTAGGGCGAGGGAGAATGTTCCCTATTGTATAGCTTAAAAGGACATAAAGCTTTTAAAACAAAATTAATGCCTAATTAAATTAAAAACATCTCTTGTCCATTTGCTTTTTAGTATTAAGTGTACCTGAATATATACTGCCTGATAAAAAGTAGACTACTGTCAGCAGGTCTTCTCTAATTAGAGTCACTCAAAATTCCCCTTTTTCCTCTAATCTCAATGAAAACACTGTGACATTTTTTAATTTAAAAAAAGTCCCCTGATTCTTATCCTAGGGACCTTAAACCTAAAGTTCTAAATGCTAGATAGAGGCTGTCCAAGTTAGCTATATTACCCATGTTTGCTTGGAATATTTAGAACTGTTCTGGGTATTATTTTGGGGTTCCCCAGGAATGTAAACAGCAGGGAAGGGCATGAAAAATTGTGTCCTTAGGCTCTATTAGGATGCCCAAGTGCAAGTCCCCTTTTGACCAGAATGGACTTGGTCAAAGTATCATGCATAGGGAGAAGGTGAGGGGCACGTGTATTGTCTCTGGAAATAGTTCCTCTCTAGGATAATGACGAGGACTTTACAATTAGTTACTGGAACACTTTGGAAAGGTGATTTTACATAGAGGATTCAGTGTCTTAATGGACAGAAACTGAGGTAAAGCATAAGATATACGCTGATCAAGTAAAACACTTGACTTGTTTGACGTTAAATAAAACACAGTAAAGAAATTGGAAAATATTTATCTTAAAACAACATAAAAATATACTATATATCCAAATCATGGGAAAAATTTGTATGCAACAACATGCAGACAATCTCATATTTTGAAATATTATGTTTAAACAAGGACTGTATGAATAAGAGATATTAAATATAAAATAATTTTGTTAGTTAAAAATTTGTTTAATGTTAAATTAATGTGCTAAACTAAATGTTAAAATAATTAAACATTTTACTTAAGTAAATACAAATTAAATAAGATGAAGTTAAATGTTAAATTTATTCTAAGAACCATAAAATACCTTTTATGCAGTTCAATTGTTTGACAAATACTAATCTAATCTCAGCTCACCATGTATTTCATATTGTTACATTTTAATGTAATGGGTTAAATGTTAACTCATTTGAATAAGCTAAATTTACCCCACCATTACCATTGTGTTTGAAAACATTTTCAGTTTTGCAAATACTGCTAAATAAAGTGGGGGTTATAGTAGTGAGTAGTTCTATTAGAACAA